>NW_007741385.1:4244-7088 GCF_000696425.1 Galeopterus variegatus | reverse complement strand
AGGAGCATTTCTATTCTCCAATAGTGAACATGCAGAAAGAGAAATCAAGAAAGCTTGCCCTTTTACAATAGCCACCAAAAAAATAAAATACTTAGGAATTGAGTTAACCAAGGATGTGAAAAATCTCTTTAATGAGAACTACAAACCACTGCTGAGAGAAATTAGAGAGGATACAAGAAGATGGAAAGATATCCCTTGCTCCTGGATTGGAAGAATCAACATTGTGAAAATGCCCATACTACCCAAAGTGACATACAAATTCAATGCACTCCCCATCAAAATTCCAATGACATTTTTCTCTGAAATGGAAAAGAATTTCCAGACATTTATATGAAATAACAAAAGACCATGCATAGCCAAAACAATTCTGAGCAAAATAAAACAAAAAACAAAAAACAAAAAACAAACAAAAAAGCTGGAGTAATAACAATAACAGACTTTAAACTATACTACAAAGCTATAATAACCAAAAAAGCATGATACTGGTGTAAAAACAGACACACTGATCAATAGAATAGAATAGAGAATCCAGAAATCAACCCACACACCTACAGCCATCTGATCTTTGACAAAGGCATCAAGCCTATACACTGGGGAAGAGACTTCTTCTTCAGCAAATTGTGCTGGGATAACTGGATATCAATATATAGGAGAATGAAACTAGACCCATACCTCTTACCATATCCCCAAATCAACTCAAAATGGATTAAAGAATTAAATATACACCCTGAAACAATAAAACTTCTTAAAGAAAACATAGGAGAAACACTACAGCAAATAGGACTGGACACAGACTTCATGAATAGAACCCCAAAGGCAAGGGCAACCAAAGGAAAAATAAACAAATGGGATTATATCAAACTAAAAAGCTTCCGTAAAGCAAAAGAAACAATTAACAGAGTTAAAAGACGACCAACAGAGTAGGAGAAAATATTTGCAAACTATGCATCTGACAAAGGATTAATATCCAGAATATACAAGGAACTCAAACAACTTTGCAACAAAAAAACAAGCAACCCAATTAAACAATGGCCGAAAGAACTAAATAGGTATTTCTCAAAGGAAGATATACAAATGGCCAACAGACACATGGAAAAATGCTCAACGTCACTCACCATTCGGGAAATGCAAATCAAAACCACACTGAGATACCATCTCACCCCAGTTAGGATAGTTAATATACAAAGACTGAGAATGATAAATGCTGGCGAGGTTGTGGAGAAAAAGGAACTCCTCATACATGGTTGGTGTGACTGCAAAATGGTGCAGCCTCTATGGAAAATGGTACGGAGGTTCCTCAAACAATTCCAGATAGATCTACCATATGACCCAGCGATCCCACTGCTGGGAATATACCCAGAGGAATGGAAATCATCAAGTCGAAGGTAGACCTGTTCCCCAATGTTCATTGCAGCACTCTTTACAATAGCTAAGAGTTAGAACCAGCCCAAATGTCCATCATCAGATGAGTAGATACAGAAAATATGGTATATCTACACAATGGAATACTACTCAGCTATAAAAAGAATGAAATACTGCCATTTTCAACAACATCGATGGACCTAGAGAGAGTTATATTAAATGAAACAAGTCAGGCACAGAAAGAGAAATATCACATGTTCTCACTTATTTGTGGGAGCTAAAAATAAATAAATAAATACACAAACAACCTGGGGGGGGAGGGAAGAAGACACAACAATTACAATTCCTTAAAGTTGATACAAGCAAACAGAAAGGACATTGTTGGGAGGGAGGGGGGAGAGAGAAGAGGGAGGGAGGTTTTGGTAATGGGCTAAAATAATCAACCACATTGTATGTTGACAAAATAATATAAAACTAAAAATGAAATCAGAAAGGAAGAAGTAAAATTACCTGTTTGCTGATGACATGGTCTTATATATAGAAAACCCTAAATCTTTCACCAAAACACTATTATAGCTAATAAAAAAATTTGGTAAAGTTGCAGGATCCAAAATCAACATACAAAAATCAGTTGCATTTATATTCACTTACAAGGAACTAATTGAAAAAGAAATTAAGAAGACAATTCTATTTTCAATAGAATCAAATAAAATAAAATGCTTAGGCATAAATTTAATGAAAGAGGTGAAAAAATCCATATACTGTAAACTATAAAACATTGTTGAAAGAAATTAAAGTAGACACAAATATATAGAAAGATATCTCATGTTCATGGATTGGAAGAATTAATATTGTTAAAATGTCCATATTACCCAAAGCAATCTACAGATTCAATGTAGTTCTCATTAAAATCTCAATGTTATTTTTCACAGAAATAGAAAAAAAAAATACTAAGGTTAATACAAAAAACAAAAGACTTCAATTAGCCAAAGCAATCCTGAGCAAAAAGAATAAAGCTGGAGGCAGTACATTTCCTGATACAAATTATATTAAAAAGTTACAGTGTTCAAAACAGTATGATACTGGCATGAAAACAGACACATCAACCAATGTAACAAAATAGAGAGCCCAGAAATAAATCTACACATCTATGGTCAATTGATTTTGACAAGAGTGCCAGAAACATATGATGGGGAGAGGACAGTATCTTCAACAGATGGTATTGGGAAAAATTGATATCAACATGCAGATGAATGAATTTGAAACCTGACCTAACACCATGTACAAAAATCAACTGAAAATGGATGACAGTCTTAAATACAAGACTTAAAACTGTAAAACTACTAGAAGAAAACATAGGGGAAAATCTTCTTGACATTGGTTTGGGCAAAGATTTTTTGGCTATGACCCCAAAAGCACAGGTGACAAAAGCAAAAATAGACAGATGGCATTGTATCGAATAGAAAGCTTCTTCTGCACAGC
>NW_007741385.1:0-4234 GCF_000696425.1 Galeopterus variegatus | reverse complement strand
CCCAGAGGAATGGAAATCATCAAGTCGAAGGTAGACCTGTTCCCCAATGTTCATTGCAGCACTCTTTACAATAGCTAAGAGTTAGAACCAGCCCAAATGTCCATCATCAGATGAGTAGATACAGAAAATATGGTATATCTACACAATGGAATACTACTCAGCTATAAAAAGAATGAAATACTGCCATTTTCAACAACATCGATGGACCTAGAGAGAGTTATATTAAATGAAACAAGTCAGGCACAGAAAGAGAAATATCACATGTTCTCACTTATTTGTGGGAGCTAAAAATAAATAAATAAATACACAAACAACCTGGGGGGGGAGGGAAGAAGACACAACAATTACAATTCCTTAAAGTTGATACAAGCAAACAGAAAGGACATTGTTGGGAGGGAGGGGGGAGAGAGAAGAGGGAGGGAGGTTTTGGTAATGGGCTAAAATAATCAACCACATTGTATGTTGACAAAATAATATAAAACTAAAAATGAAATCAGAAAGGAAGAAGTAAAATTACCTGTTTGCTGATGACATGGTCTTATATATAGAAAACCCTAAATCTTTCACCAAAACCCTATTATAGCTAATAAAAAAATTTGGTAAAGTTGCAGGATCCAAAATCAACATACAAAAATCAGTTGCATTTATATTCACTTACAAGGAACTAATTGAAAAAGAAATTAAGAAGACAATTCTATTTTCAATAGAATCAAATAAAATAAAATGCTTAGGCATAAATTTAATGAAAGAGGTGAAAAAATCCATATACTGTAAACTATAAAACATTGTTGAAAGAAATTAAAGTAGACACAAATATATAGAAAGATATCTCATGTTCATGGATTGGAAGAATTAATATTGTTAAAATGTCCATATTACCCAAAGCAATCTACAGATTCAATGTAGTTCTCATTAAAATCTCAATGTTATTTTTCACAGAAATAGAAAAAAAAAATACTAAGGTTAATACAAAAAACAAAAGACTTCAATTAGCCAAAGCAATCCTGAGCAAAAAGAATAAAGCTGGAGGCAGTACATTTCCTGATACAAATTATATTAAAAAGTTACAGTGTTCAAAACAGTATGATACTGGCATGAAAACAGACACATCAACCAATGTAACAAAATAGAGAGCCCAGAAATAAATCTACACATCTATGGTCAATTGATTTTGACAAGAGTGCCAGAAACATATGATGGGGAGAGGACAGTATCTTCAACAGATGGTATTGGGAAAAATTGATATCAACATGCAGATGAATGAATTTGAAACCTGACCTAACACCATGTACAAAAATCAACTGAAAATGGATGACAGTCTTAAATACAAGACTTAAAACTGTAAAACTACTAGAAGAAAACATAGGGGAAAATCTTCTTGACATTGGTTTGGGCAAAGATTTTTTGGCTATGACCCCAAAAGCACAGTCTACACAATGGAATACTACTCAGCTATAAAAAGAATGAAATACTGCCATTTGCAACAACATCGATGGACCTAGAGAGAGTTATTTTAAGTGAAACAAGTCAGGGACAGAAAGAGAAATATCACATGTTTTCACTTATTTGTTGGAGCTAAAAATAAATAAATAAATACACAAACAACCTGGGGAGGGGGGAGGGAAGAAGACACAACAATTACAATTCCTTGAAGTTGATACAACAAGCAAACAGAAAGGACATTGTTGGGAGGGAGGGGGGAAAGGGAGGGGGGAGAGAGAAGAGGGAGGGAGGTTTTGGTAATGGGCTAAAATAATAAACCACATTGTATGTTGACAAAATAATATAAAACTAAAAAAGAAATCAGAAAGGAAGAAGTAAAATTACCTGTTTGCTGATGATATGATTTTATATATAGAAAACCCTAAATCTTTCACCAAAACACTATTATAGCTAATAAAAAAATTTGGTAAAGTTGCAGGATCCAAAATCAACATACAAAAATCAGTTGCATTTATATTCACTTACAAGGAACTAATTGAAAAAGAAATTAAGAAGACAATTGTATTTTCAATAGAATCAAATAAAATAAAATGCTTAGGCATAAATTTAATGAAAGAGGTGAAAAAATCCATATACTGTAAACTGTAAAACATTGTTGAAAGAAATTAAAGTAGACACAAATATATAGAAAGATATCTCATGTTCATGGATTGGAAGAATTAATATTGTTAAAATGTCCATACTACCCAAAGCAATCTACAGGTTCAATGTAGTTCTCATTAAAATCTCAATGTTATTTTTCACAGAAATAGAAAAAAAATACTAAGTTTAATACAAAACAAAAAAGACTTCAATTAGCCAAAGCAATCCTGAGCAAAAAGAATAAAGCTGGAGGCAGCACATTTCCTGATACAAATTATATTACAAAGTTACAGTGTTCAAAACAGTATGATACTGGCATGAAAACAGACACATCAACCAATGGAACAAAATAGAGAGCCCAGAAATAAATCTACATATCTATGGTCAATTGATTTTGACAAGAGTGCCAGAAACATATGATGGGGAGAGGACAGTATCTTCCATAGATGGTATTGGGAAAAATTGATATCGACATGCAGATGAATGAATTTGAAACCTTACCTAACACCATGTATAAAAATCAACTAAAAATGGATGACATTCTTAAATACAAGACTTAAAACTGTAAAACTACTAGAAGAAAACATAGGGGAAAATCTTCTTGACATTGTTTTGGGCAAAGATTTTTTGGCTATGACCCCAAAAGCACAGGTGACAAAAGCAAAAATAGACAGATGGCATTGTATCGAATAGAAAGCTTCTTCTGCACAGCGATGAAAGAAATTAAGAGTCCCTACTGAATGGGAGAAAATATTTGAAAATTATACATCTGATAAGGAATCTGATACATCTTGGATGTTAGGAACTCAAACAACTTAGCAAATTCCAAATAACACAACTTAAAAAATGCTCAAAAGACATGAATAATCATTCTCCAAAGAAGGCATACAATTGGCCAACAGACATTTGAAAAATTGTTCAACATCGCTGATTATTAGAGAAATGTAAATAGATGAAATTATTTCACACTTAATAGAATGGCTATTATCAAAAAGACAAAAGATAACAAGTGTTGGGGGGATGTGAAGAAAAGGGAACTCTTGCGCACTGTTTGTAGGACTATAAGTCGGTACAGGCATTTTGGAAAACAATATGAAGTTTCCTCAAAAAATTAAAACTGGAACCACCACATGATCCAGCAATCCCTCTAGTGGGTGTATATCTAAAGGAAATGAAATCACAATCTATGTTCATTGCAGCATTATTTATAATAGCCAAGATATGGAATCAACTTAAAGAAAGTATGAGGGGTCTTCAAAAAGTTCATGGAAAGATTCATGTTACTGTTTAATTATATATTTCCACGAACTTTTTGAAGTATCCTTGTGTGTGTGTATGTATACATACATATATGTGTGTATATATATAGGAATGTTATTCAGCCTTATTAGAGAAAAAGGCAATCCTGCCATTTGTGACAACATGGATGAACCTAAGGGACATCATGCTAGGTGAAATAAGGCACATTCAGAAAGACAATGAATCATACTTGTCAGTGGAATTTTAAAAAGTTGAACTCATAAAAGCAGAGAATAACATCATGGTTGACAGGTGGCTGGGGGTAAGAGAAATGGGTAGATGTTATTCAAAGGTTACTAAGTTTCAGTTCTGTAGGATGAATAAATTCTGTGATTTAATGTACATCACGGTGACTATAGTTAATAATACAGTATTACATACCCTTAGTTTGCTATGAGAGTAGATCTTAAGTGTTCTCACTACACACACAAAGTAAATATGTGACCTGGTGGATATGTTAATTAGCTTGATTGTGGTAATCATTTCATTATTTATACATATATCAAAACATCATGTTGTACACCTTAAATTTATGTAATTTTTATTTGTCGATTTTACCTTTAATAAAACCGAAAAAAGAAAACATTGAGCACACTGTGTATGGCATATATGTAAGGAGTCAATATTATGTTAACTAGTGTTATTTTTGCTGCATGAGGAGTTTGTATTACACCAACATAACTTCTGATATTTTGATAGTACTTTGCAAATTTCAAAGAATTCCCACTTACATTTTGTCATGCATCCTGTGAGGTTGGTTGAGCAATAATAACCTAACCCCACTTGACATATTATATTTAGACACTTATTCAAACTTATGAAGTTAGAAAGTATTAGGTCAGGATTTGAA
>NW_007741384.1:24951-25580 GCF_000696425.1 Galeopterus variegatus | reverse complement strand
GTATCCTCTCTAATTTCTCTCAGCAGTGGTTTGTAGTTCTCATTTTAGAGATTTTTCACATTCTTGGTTAATTAGTTCTCATTATAGAGATTTTTCACATCCTTGGTTAACTCAATTCCTAAGTATTTTATTTTTTTGGTGGCTATTGTAAGTGGGCAAGCTTTCTTGATTTCTTTTTCTGCATGTCCACTATTGGAGAAGAGAAATGCTACTGATTTCTGTGTGTTGATTTTGTATCCCGCTACTTTGCTGAAATCATTTATCAATTCCAAGAGTTTTTTTGTAGAGGCTTTAGGTTGTTCGATATATAGGACCATGTCATCTGCAAACAGGGACAGTTTGACTTCATCTTTTCCAATCTGGATGCCCTTTATTTCCTTCTCTTCTCTGATTGCTCTGGCTAGTACTTCCAACACTACATTGAATAGGAGTGGTCAGAGTGGGCATCCCTGTCTAGTCCCTGTGATTGAGTTCTCCGTTCAGGATGATATTGGCAGTGGGTTTATCATATATGGCTTTAATTATGTTGAGATCCTTTCCATCTGTTCCTAACCTGTAGACAGTCTTTATCATGAATGAGTGTTGAATTTTGTCAAATGCTTTTCCAGCATCAATAGAGATGATGAAGT
>NW_007741384.1:9596-24100 GCF_000696425.1 Galeopterus variegatus | reverse complement strand
GATATATAGGACCATGTCACCTGCAAACAGGGACCGTTTGACTTCATCTTTTCCAATCTGGATGCCCTTTATTTCCTTCTCTTCTCTGATTGCTCTGGCTAGTACTTCCAACACTACATTGAATAGGAGTGGTCAGAGTGGGCATCCCTGTCTAGTCCCTGTGATTGAGTTCTCCGTTCAGGATGATATTGGCAGTGGGTTTATCATATATGGCTTTAATTATGTTGAGATCCTTTCCATCTGTTCCTAAATTATATAGGGTCTTTGTCATGAATGCATGTTGAATTTTATCAAATGCTTTTTCAGCATCTATAGAGATAACCATATGGTCCTTGTGTTTGATTTTATTAATATGATGTATCACATTTATTGATTTGCATATGTCAAAACATGTTCTTTAACAACCAATGAGACAATGAAGAAATTAAAAGGAAAACTAAAAAATATCTTGAGACAAATGAAAATGAAACACAGCATACCAAAACATATGTAATATAGCAAAAGCAGTTCAAAAGGAAACTTTACAGCAGTAAATATCTACATCAGAAAAGAAGAAAGATATCAAATAAATAGCATAATGTTACTCTTCAAGAAACAAGAAAAAGAATAACAAAGCACAAAGTTAGTAGAGGAAGAAAATAAAAAAGACCAGAGCAGAAATAAATGAATAGAGACTAAAACAACAACACAAAAGATCAATAAAACTAAGTGCTTTTGAAAGCTACTTCTGTGTTTTAGGTATTTGCTATAGCACCACTCCACTTCCTATTACCAAAATCTGTATCAGTTTCCTAGGGCTACTGTAACAAAATATTACGAACTAAATGGATTAGAACAATGGATACTTTTTGTTTCCTAAGTCTGGAGGCTGGAAGTCTAAAATCAAGATTTCGGCAGGGCCGTACTCCTTCTGACAGCTCTAGGGGAACTTCCTTCATTGCCTCTTCTACGTCCTGAAGTGTGCTGAAGAACTTTGGTGTTTGTGGCTTACAGATGCATCACTATAGTCACATGGCCATTTAGTCTCTGTGTATTCTTATGTTGTCTTCCCTCTGTGTATGTTTATATCTGTGCCCAAATTTCCATTTTTAAATAATGGCACTAGCCATACAGGATTCGGATACACTCGATTGACTTCGTTTTAACTTGATTATTAAGTTACTAGGGGTTAGGACATAAATGTATCTTGGGGGGGCACAATTCAACACATAACACCAACCAAAGAGCTCTAGCTATAGAAAGCTGAGGAGCTCCAGAAAAGGCTCACAAATTCATCTAGCCATGTCTAAATTTTCTTATGAAAAAAGTAGAGAACATTTTAAATCATAGACTATATATCCCTGTAAGAATTACATGAAGTAATCCTTACTTACAGATTAATATCTGAAACTTATCTAAATCATAAATAACTGTAAACTATTATTACAGCAATTTCGCAATAACTATTATTACAGCAATTTCGATTACTATGTTTCACAAGTAGCAAGTTAAGAAAAAAGGATTGGCTCAGAATGAAGCAGCCTGTGTACCATCTACATTTAAGTAGATTCTCTGTGCCTGTTTTTTAGAGAAGAGAGCTTCCTCAGATCCTTCCCCAAGACTACCAGGCCCCCAAAACAGAGTCAGATGTAATGGATTTGTCTTTCCCTTTGTCACACCACCGATGATCCTGGTATTGCCATGGGTCACTCCCCTGCCTGCCAGTGTTACCAGTATTGTAAGGAAAAACCACACCCAAAGTCTCACTTCTGCCAAAGTATCCCTAAAGCCAAGATCCACATCTTTGATTTTGGGTGGGTGAAGACAAAAGTAGATGCATTCGCACTCTGTGCCCACATGTGTCAAATGAGTAGGAGCAGTTCTCCTCTGAAGCCCTGGAAGTTGACCGTATTTGTGCCAACAAGTACATGGTAAAAAGTTGTGGCAAACATGGCTTTCATGTTCAAGCTCGGCTCCACCTCTTCCACATTATCTGCCTCAATATGTTGTCTCTGCATCAATATGTTGTCCTGCACTGGAACTGACAGGATGCAGACAGGTATTCATGGTGCTTTTGGAAAGCCTCAGGGCACAGAAGCAGGGTTCACAATGGTCACATCATCATGTCTATCCACACTAAGCTGCAGAGCAAAGAGTATGTGATTAGGCCCTATGCAGGACTAAGTTCAAGTTCCCTCACCATCAGTACACCCACATCTCAAAGAAGTGGGGCTTTACCAAGTTTAATGTAGATGAATTTGAAGACATGGTGGCTGAGAATACATCCCCAACCATGGCCCCTGAACAAGTGGAGGGTCCTGCACTCGTGAGGGCTCCACTGTGCTGCACTCCCCTTACACATGTCCAACAAATAATCCTACTTCTTGTCCAAAAGGAAAACGAAAGAAGTAAGGGGTGTTTATGGAAGAAAAGGCAGGTGTGTGTGGTCATTCCACACTTTACACTGGTCTCTGAATGATTGAAGGGTGAGGGAACATTATGACTCTGACATGGGTCCCACTTCTTCCCCTCCAGGCTCATGAGTCAGGTTCTGTAGGGGGAAGGGTGTCAACATGAGCCAAAGGTATCCAGGAGGTCCCTTTTTTGTTTACTTTTACAGCTATCCAAGAACACTGAAGAATTCCACGTTTGTCTTCACAGAGGTGTTCTGCAGCAGAAATAGGCACAGGAGAACAGCTTTTGCTTGGCAAAGAAAGGTAAATAACTCAATTCCTACCCTCCTTTACAAATAAATTTTAAAAGGATAATGGCCATTGTTTTCTTATCCCCTAAGATATGACATGCAATATCCTTAAGATGAGTGAGAATCCCACAGCCACACATTCTGTTTCCTCAAAGTGTCTAAAACAGAGTACCCACAGCACCAAATGATGAAAGAGGGGTCTGCAGAGTCACCACCCCAGGGGACAGATGGAGAGAATAAAATTTCTGCCTGGATAGGAGAAGCTATTCAGGGACCTTCTCTCAATTCCAGAAGGAAGCAGGGGCACTGCCCATCCCTGCCCTGCCCCCAGGTAACTCATCCCTGGCCTTCCCACCAGCTCATCTCCACATAGCAAAGGAACACAAGATCCTCAGCAAGTCCCACACAAGCAGTTCTGCTGCCATGACCTTTGAATGAGGAAAGGCCCCATGGCCCACTCAGAGCACTTTTTTTCTATTCAGCCTGGCCACCCATCACTGGCCCTCTGTCTCCACACTGTAGCTATTCTCCATGGTGGTGGAGTACTTTTGCTGTATTGCGCTGCCTGGACACCTCTACATATGATCCACTTGGCTCTGTGAGCACCTCTCAGGGAGCAGCTCTCAAATTTGCCCAAATCCCCATATCCCACACATCTATCACTCCAGTGAGAACAGCTCAGCCAGGCCCATGTTCCCGTGGGTGCCAAGTGGTTGTTTCTCTTTGACACAGAACAGAGAAGATTTCTAGGGGCCACATGGTCATAAGAAAGGGAAGGCAAAGAATAACATCCTCACATAACAAAAGTAGCTGGGAAACACCACTTGTGGCCCAGAGACTGGAGGAGAAAGCCCCTGGGAAATGACAGGCAGCTAGCACATTGTCTTGGGTTGGGCACAGCACGGAACTTGCAGATTCAATGTCAAACACACCCTGCAGCGCCTCTAGACCCTGGTCACCCTGCAGGCCAGGCTTTCCCCCAACAAAAAAGCCGCTGCCTTTTCCCAGGCTCAAGGAAGCTGCAGAGTTATGTAGCATCAACCTCCAGCTTTCCTCAGACCTATGAGACCGTGGGTCCAGGAAGAGCCCAGACCACAGCAGCATGCACCAGAGGTGCCAAACTGTCCAATGCAGCACTGGCCTCTAGGCATCACTTTTAGGAAAATTTTAGTAAAATTATTATATGTAGAAAACACATTTTATTTTATATTTGTGCTGTTTGAGGTTTTATGGACAAGTTTAATAGTTTAATTTATGCTTTTTAAATTAAGTTTTTAAATGCGTATAGTAATGCAGAGAAAGTAAGTGAATGTAGAATTAAAGAAAAGGAGCAGAAAAAGGAGTAGACATACGGTCATGTTATTCCTATAACATTTTCAGCAAATGGAATAAGCTTTTGATAACTGTGTTACATTCTAATTATTTTTTATTCATGGATGTAGGAGCATGCTTTTCATTTTAATTCACATTTCTGTTAATTAAAATTTCCCTGTGGGTGTAGTGATCTAATTGGAAATACAAAAAGAAATAAAATATCCTATAAAGTAAGAAAAAAGAGCTTTCTCTCTTTAGGTTTTTAACCATTATTCAGAAATGAGTTCTTGATACTGAGTTTAAAGAAAAAAATGTGTGGCATACATTGCTTGGTTTATTAAACTTTATAAATTGGTATAATTTTTTATTAGAATTCAGGTAGATGTTCTGTATTTTATTGGACCCATTAGTTTATTTAGGTTTCCTAGTAGAAATTAATTGTCAGATGACAGTTCAAACAAAATCTCTAGTTCATGTTCTAACAGCAGCATTGAGCAACACTACTTATTTTATATTAATTCTTAACTTTATAAGTTAAAGTTGATATTTTCATTCACCACACACTATGAGTTCTCAATCTCTTTGTGAAAGTTAGATGAAGAAAACGTGTTTTATAAATCAGCAAAAGAGCCTAGTATTTGCTATATCTTTCATATAAAAATAATACTTTTTATTTATTTTAAATTTAGTTCTTTTCATTCCTCTATACATTAAGTTGTTCAACTTCATCCAGTGCTCAAGGTGAATTTTAGGCAAAGGGGGCTGTAAAGGGAAGAGAGAGAAAAAAAAAATAACACAAAGCTGGTCACAGAGCTCTAACATTCCCTGAAACATTTAGCAATAAATGCAATGATTGTAAAGTTGGGCCGAGAGCAAAAATATCACAAGTCAACTGTAAAGCAAATACAATTTTATTTATTTATTTATTTATTTATTTGATTTATTTATTTATTTTTTGACCACTGGCTGGTGCCGGGATGCAAATCTTTGATCTTGGTGTTATCAGCACTACTGATAACCAACTGAGCTAATTAGCCAGCCCTACAAATCCTTTTTGAAAGAACCCCCCTTTACTTCACACTTTGAAAAATGTTTTGTTCATGGAGTCCCTAAAAGAATGAGTCACTCCTCTTACAACGAGAAGATGGAGGGGACACATCTGGGTGGGAGGGGGGAGAGGGAGGAGGGAGGGAGGTTTTGGTGACGGGACACAATAACTAACTACATTGTATATTGACAAAATAAAAATAAAATAAAATAAAATAAAAAAAGAAAAAAAATTGTTTATTTTTTCTCCTTAAAAATATTTTTTCTTGGCTGAGCCCATGGTGCACTCAGGAGAGTGTGGCACTAGGAGCGCAGCAGCGCTCCCGCCGCGGGTTCGGATCCTATATAGGGATGACTGGTGCGCTCACAGTGCTCACTGGCTGAGCGTGGTGCGGCGGGTCTCAAAAAGGACAAAAATATATATATATATTTTTTCTGACATGCCATTTGTTCGTTCAATAGTATGTCCTAACCAGTTCTATTACAAGAACATAGGCTATGAAAAAATGTTTAATTCTGTCTTTAAATTTTAGAAATTTGGACATAGTTATATAGCCTATACTTTAGTTCATACATCTTTCACTCCATAGACTTTTGCCAACTGTATTTAAAACTTCATCATCAATATTTTCTAACTTCTTGACAGCTGGAATTAAAGGGTCAGTGTGTGTGATTGTGTGTGTCTGTGTGTGCACAATTCTTCCCTAAGCTGTGGGACAAGCCCAGTGTCAGCTTTTCACAAACTATTTAGCTTTGCTCAAGCATACTTGGATTAGATCTTAGTCACTGTAGTAGTTTTTACTTTAGGTTTCAACGTGGACATTAAGTAGACCCTGTCTTCATTTTGTCCATATTTCCAGGAGGGGGAGCCACAAACACACGTCTGTGCAATCAAGAGCCACCAGCAGTAGTGCTGACAATCCCTGTGAAAGTAGGAACAAGAGAAATAAATCCCTGAGCTCCTAATCCATTTTGCATCCTGGCACTTCTCCGGGGTCTCTGACCATTTCTATGAAGATAGGTCTAAGCACATTTTGTCCTCAAGTCTGCCTATGGAGGTTGATGATGCTTCCAATTTTTTATCACTTTTATTTTAACTTACAAATTGTAATTGTACATACTTATGGGGCACAATCTGATATTTTGATACATATATGTTGTATAATAATTGGTCAGGGTGGTTAATTTATCAACAAACTTATGGGTTTACCATTTCTTTGTGGCAAAAACATTCAAAAGGCTCTCCTCTAGAACAAAGGATTTTTACACCAAAATTTGTGATCTTCCATGTCAGCATGGACCACTGAAATGGATCAAGTAAACAAAATTTAGGAAAGATTTGGAAACATGAATAAATATAATGCAAAGTATTTTTTTTAAGTGTGTGAAGGTGGCAGGGAAACTAAACACTTAAAGTATAATCACAGGTCAGGGCAAAATGGTTTCCAGCCCCTATAAAATACTCAGGATTTGATGGTGCTGAAGAGCAAGTAGGTGGATTTCCAGACTTAAACTGAAATTCTGATTGCTTTAGAATGGTATGTCCTCTGGAACCAAACTGAGGAGGTCAATTGTAGCAGGCTTATAACTAAACAATCAGCACCTTGAATATTTTATCAAGATGCTGGGCATGTAGTTGAACATCAACACTTCCTCCAGATTCAGTGTTTTTTGAAATTATAGTATTTTCCTTTGCAGAGGGGTGTGGGGGAGATTTTGAGAAAGGAGAAAGGCATAGTTAAATATTTTGACGCCAGAGGGAATGAATTCTTGTTTAGATTGGGTGCATATATTGATAAACCCAAGTCAATCCTCTCTGTCCCAACAAGTGTAGAGACACTATATTGGGGTTCCCAGGTAAGGAGTCACATCTGAGTGAGCTGAGCCTCAGTGAGCCACCTCTGGCGAGGTTTTTGCTTAGATCTAGAGCACTGTGGGTGGAGGCTCCTTACCCTGCTGATAGTAATAGTTTGCAGCATCATCGGCCTCCACAGGGTGAATTGTGAGGGTAAAGTCAGTCCCAGACCCACTGCCATGAACCTCGGTGGGAATCCAGATCCTTGATTAGATGATGCATATATCAGTGTTTAGGGGGTTGTCCTGGTTTCTGTTGATGCCAGTTCACAGCACTGGAATGAAGCAATCTAACACTGACACTCTGGCTGGCCCTGCAGGAGGAGATAGTGGCCCTCTCTCCTGGAGACAAGGCCAAGGAGGCTGTAGACTGGGTCAGTACAATGTTCCCAATGGAGACTGCAATGATATACACACATAATAAACTGTAAAATATGTACTGAGACTATTCCCATGTAGGCCCAGTGCATTGGTGATGCTTGTCACCACAGTCATGGGCATCACTCTGACTAACCAGAAAATAAAAGATACCTGGGTCATTTAAAACCTACAACAAATGCCTTAATTCCAGTAACCAAGAACCCAGAGACACAGGAAGCAATGATGGCCACAATGGGTTTGCATAATGTCTCTCTGCAGCTCCTCACCTGGAACCCAGAGCAGCAGGATCCACAGCAGGGAGCCCCTGACCCCATCTCTGAGAGCTGAGCTAGAGGCTGCTTCTCAGTGGCCCCGACAAGCTGCCCATAAGGATGTGTTGAGCAGCCTGGGTCATTGTCTAATAACTCAACATGCAAATTAATTCAGAAAAGCTTGAGTTGGTGCTCAAAAGTGACACCTGCTCTTAATTCACCTGGTGGGAATCACAGTTAGTAAAAAAGGTCCTAGGGCATCTCAAGCATATCCCAAGGGATTTTGTTACCTGTCCCACTGATCTTCACCTCCTAATCTGCCTGAGATGCCAAGTCAGGGAGTGTACTTGGGCTGCCATGCCATAAAGGTGTAAGCTATTTCAGGAATGCTTCTGATCCCTTAAATTGAAATTTCATATCATCTCAAATAACAATGCATTTCAGCTCGAAATTGTTGTCAGAAATGGAAAGCAGTAGGTTTACAAAAGTGTGAAACAGGGTAGATTGTTCAGATTGGGAGGGGAAGTTAGCCTACTGAGGAGATGGCCTTTAAGTCAAGTCTATAAATGTCATCAGGAGCTGGAAAGAATGTGAGCAGTGAACATGGAACTTGATGAAGCCTGGGAACCTGAATTAATGAATGAACTGGCCTCCATGTGGATAAGGCAGCTCCATCTGCTCAGTCCTGAAAACAAATGCTGTGTCCACCAGAGGCCCTCAGAGGAAGAGGAGTCATTCCACTGGGACCAACCAGTGTCCAACTCTCAGTTGATCAATTTTCTTGTCACTGAAGACTAGAGCTGAGGAACACTACATTCACCTACAGCAAGATATGGTGTCTCCAACATACATTTATTTTAGACTATAACATAAATAGAATAGTTTTCCTTTAAAAATATCACTTGGAAGTTAAAAGAGTACAAGGAATAAACTGAAAACAACCTGGTAACTTATTCTATTTAATACACTCCTAGACAAATATTTATATCAGCCTTTACAATTTTTTAAAAATATTATACCCTACAAAATTGAAGTGTTGTTGGATTTAAAAGAGTAATTAATGGATTTATTGCCATATGCTTTTCTCTTGTATATTTTTAATTCTACATGATATTACTTTTATTCCATAAACAAAATCTTTGGCAGCATCTCTAAAGAGAGAAAATAATCATTAACTCTAAAGACAGAAAAAGAGCTAGTGACAGCTCTCACTGGCACCAACAGCAGTCAGGACTGGATCCAGGATTCCTTCAAATCAGCTTTCAGCTCAGAGGTCCCAATTCTGCTTGTGGGCACAGGACTAGAAGTTCTTACGTTATCTACACTCTAATTATCAACAATGTGGAGGCTGGAGGTGTTGTGCTTCACTGGTCTCTGTGAAGCCGTCCCCAATTCCTCACAGAATCACAACCCTGAATGCAAATTACAGGCCATCTGCATAGTGAGACTCCTTTGTGCCAATTGTTTCCCTTCTCCAGAAATCCTGCATTGCAGACAATGACAGGAGCATGTTTGAGTGAAAATTGTGTAAGATGAGAGGTCACATGTCCCCTTTTGCAGATGTTTGTTTGACAGAGAGGTCTTTGACCCTGATCCCCTCACACAGCATTAGTTATGACCCAAGGGGCTGGGGGAGGCTCCAAGCAGCTCTTCACTCAAGTTATGTGGCCTTCCCCTTCCACACTTCCACAGAGCAAGAGCTGCTCAAGTGTTTGGAAGATAGAATAATGCATGATGACTCACACTTCAGGTGATGTAGGTGANAGCTCAATGTCCGAGTTGGAGCCTAAAGTAAAAACTACACAGTGATTAAGGGCAAATGTACGTGTGCCTGGAAAAAGCTAAATGACTCGTGAAAAGTAGACAGTAGGGATGGTTCTCACTCTGAGTGACCAGCAGCCAAGGGAAGAACTGTGCACACACACACTGACAGCACACACATTCACACACAAACATGTTCCAATTCCATCTGTGAGTTAGTTATAAAGTACTAATGATGAAGCACTAAATTCAGTTGGCAAAAGTTAATAGTGTGGAGCTTCTAGTTTCCAGTACTGCACGTAGAAGCTTGGAAGTTACCACTTCTTCTTAACTAGTAAAAATCTAAACAAATAGAAAAATCAACAGCTCTTTTTAGATCCTTATTAGAAGTAAGATCACAGGGTATAGTGGATTAAATCATGTACCCCCAGACTCATTTAAGCTTAAATTGTGTCTCCCAAGTTTTAAGTATTAGAAACTTAGCCCCCACTGTGACTGTTAAGAGAGTGGGAAATCCTATTATGGCAGTTGAAAGATGGAGCCTTGAGGAGGTGATTGGATTGTAAGACTGTGCGGCAGAGAATGGATTAAAAATGGTGGTCAGGGGTGTGGGTCTAAGGGCTTTATAGGAAAAGGAGAGTGTCTTTCTCTGCTCTGCTCTCTCTGCTTCCATCATCTTCCAAAGTGAGACCCCTGGGTCACTGTCACCACCACCAGATGGACGTTGACTTCCCAGCCTCAGGAACTGTGAACAAGAAATTATGTTTTTCTTTATAAATCACCCAGTTTCAGGTATTTTGTTATAAGAAACAGAATTGAGCTAATATACAGGACAAACCGTTCCCTTCAGAATTGGAGAGACAGACAGGCTGATACACAGAAACACAGGATACTGGAATGGAAACCCCCGTGGGAACAAGAGCAGGGGTAGGAAAACCTGAATTGTATGGATGAATTGCTGGAGACAAGGTGTGAGAGCAAGCTGTTCTTCACAGCAAAGCCTGCCCTCAGGAGAAACCATTTACCCGAGTCTAACCTGCTAGGGTTTTATCAGAGCCTATATGAAACTACCTTGGTGAATACATGTCTTTATACATTTGTCCAGAGGTACAACATAAGAGTGAACCCTAATGTAAACAATGAATGTTGGGTCGTAATAATCACCCAGTGTGGGTTCGCCAATTGTAACAGATGTACTACACTATTGGAGGATATTGATAATGGGAAAAGCTATGCATGTGTGGCAACAGGGCATGTGGGGGATATCTCTGTACCTTCTCTCGATTTTGCCATGTACTTAAAACTGCTCTTAAAAAGGTAAGTCTTTTTTAAAAGTTAGATAGGGCATAAAGTAAAATTTCTGCAAAGGGAAATCTGTCTAACTCATTACATAGAAATTAACCTTAAAAACATATCATGAAACAGGTTTTGATTTTCATTCTTCCCTTTGAGAGCAAGATTTATCAATAACCTTGAAGGAATCAGATTTGGTGACAAACTCATACAGCACTGATGTGTAGAATAAAATATTATTTATTCATTTAAAATTAAAGCATTGCATCAGTACTTAACCATGACACTCCATTTCCCAGTAACCGAGTACATGGAAACCAATTGCAGTACAGTTTTATGGATAGGACAGTGGAACAGAAAAAGGACATAAGTAAAAAGATTGTCGAAATCCTAATGAAGCCCAAGTGGAGTTAATATACTAATGTCAATATCTAGGTTTGATTAATGTACATTGATATGCACTATATTAAAATTGGGGGAATTAACCCACAACCAGGCATGCCACCACCACCACCACAGGACCAGCCAGGGACCTGAGTCATGGAGCCAGGGGAGGACCCCTCCTCTAGCAACCAGTCAAGGAGCATGACAAAAATCACAATAGTAGTGGACGACCTGAACACCCCTTTCTCAGCATTGGACAGATCATCTAAGCAATAAATCAACAGAGTAAATGTTAATCATTCAGAAGAAGAGAATGAATCTAGGGTTATTGGATGTGGGAGGGGGGACGGAGAGGGGGATGAGGGAGATTGGATAAGAAGCATAAAGAATAAGTACGATCTGTAATAATGAATGTACTAATAATATTGATTTTATCAACATACATTGTACACAGGTGGTGGTAGTCCAGGTTGAACTCCAAAAATATGTATAATCAATTATGCTTCAATAAACCAAATAGATAAAGTGAGAAAAATTGGGGTAACTGTATCTTTTCAACTTTTGTACCATCCTTGCATATTTGTACTCTATCTTTGCAACAATTATGTAAATCTAAAATTATTTCAAAATAAAAATTTATTTCAAAATAATTCGTGGAAAGATGCATTAGTAAAGGTGACTGAAGGTTAATAGGACCAAGTCACATCTGACCAAGGTGAGCTAAAATAATTCTCCCCTAAACTGGAGATTCAGTAGCTCACTGCTTTGGGGAGAGCTGGACACTACTTGCAAAATATGCTTCTTTAACACCTGATTTTCCTCAACTCTTAGGACCCTCTAGTCCAATCCCTCCTCTTTTACATCAGCGGCCTTCAACCAAGACATGTGTACCCCTAGGTGTACACAAAGATTTTCCCAGGAGTTCAAGGGCATGAATTGCTTTAAGGGAATTAATTTCTAGGTCTTCATGTTCTGCTTAAACTCTTTTCTAAAATGTATCCTCTCAGGAACTTCCAGTTATCCAGGTGGCTCTCTTCTACCCACCTCCCAGTTTGCAAACATCCTTCTCCACTTTAGCAAGAGAAAGCCATTCCTCTCAGCATCGGTCATCTTCCCGTGGACCATGGGCATTCCCTTGGGATCCAAAACCACTGCCGCACCCACCAAAGGGAATTTTCATACCTCACACCAGGGTCAATGTTAAGAAAGTGAATGACTCCAGATCCTGGGCAGCAATTACTTTAGCATGTACTGGGGTGTCCACTGATTTCCATTTAACAAAACTACAGAAAGGGCTAATTGAATAATCAGCCATGTTATTTAAAAATGCAATAATAAAATGTCAAAACCGAATCATTGATGGAGTTCCCACTGTTTAATGTCTTGTATTCCTACATTGCTTTCAATGTCTTTCTGTTTGCAAAGTTATTTTTTCATAACCATGATTAACTAAAAACTTCAAAAGCTGGAGTTCAGGCACTTAAATAAATAATTAAAGGTTTTCAATTGTTTTTGAGTAATATTCAGTCAAAACCAAAAGATCTTGCTTGCAGAAACGTAATTGCCATTGTAGGGCATGTAGGTTGATCTTTGTACTTCTTCAAAGGCTCAAAATTTTCTGAATATCAGATGATAATTGGCAGCAAATAGAAAATAAGTGTGTGAATTTTTTTTGTATTTGTTCAACTACAACAATTATAAAGGTCGCTATTCAGTTACTCTGTATGCACATATGAGTGTGCATGTGTGTATGAGGGGGCATGAGTGTATAAGTGTGTATACACATGTATTACACAATACGTGTGTATATGTATGTACACACATATATATATATATTTATTTATTTTAATTTTTACCACTAAAACTTCTCTATCATTTAGTAGAATATCACAGATTGCTTGTGTATAATTACGACCACATGTATACCACAATCAGTTCCAAGTAAATTTATATACCTTAGATTTCTTTATTTTGTAATAAAAATTATTATAACCAAACAGTCCACTTTACCAAATTTATATTTTCACCACCACAAAAATAAGTACATATTTAACTTCTTAACTAGATTTTCAATAGTATTAAAAATAATATCAGATATTTCACTTCCAGCAGAATAATTTCAAAAATGTTTTCAAGTACTAGAAATAGAATAAAAAAATTTAACCCATTATTGGAATTGAAAGATTTCCTATCTGAACCATGTGAGGTTACTAATAAAAAGAAGCAACAATGAACTATTTTCAAATTTATTCTTCTGCTAATTGAGCCAAACCATAAAATTATAGGTTTTCCAGTCAAATCAGTATGGAAAAACATGGAATCAAAGCTAAGAAAAATTAACTTAAACGATCCGTATGTTGTCTCAATGAAATGTCATGCATTGGAGACGTACCTTCCAAAGAGGGATTAAAGAACACATAGAGCCACTTATTCTCCCCGAACCCTGATAACCTTCCCATAAATAAGTGAGGACACATAGCCTCTCAGGCACATAGAGGATGTGTGCAAATCCAGAACTGTGTGGAGAGCAAGGTACTAGAGAGACACAAAGAGGAGGTTTGTGTTCAAGGCTGAAGCACTGTGGAACGAACTGTATAATACTGTAGATGGATAAACTACCACATCTTCTGCCTTGATGGTGAGAATGAAATCTGTTCTAGACCCACAGCTGCTGAATCATTCAGGGACTCCAGGTGCCAAGCGGATGCCCAGTAGATGAGCAGCTTAGGAGCCTGTCCTGGTTTCTTCTTGTGCCAGGCTAAGTAGTTCTTATTGACAGAGCTGGATAAAAGACTCTGGCTGCACTTGCAGCTGATGGTGAACCTCTGTCCTGCAGACGCAGCCAGGGAGCCTGGAAACTGTTCATCACAACGTCCCCATGGGCACCTGCAGTTGGGAATGGACAGTAATCATACACATGCGCGCACGCGCGCGCGCACACACACACACACACACATACTTTATCATATACATACTAAAATATGTCATTACAAAGTGCTTTCTAATGGTATTAAATATCAGCACTTAATTGGGTCCATATTGGAAATAGATTGAAGGATTCCTGTACAACACATAAGGAGATTGAAAGTTGCCACTCCATCTAACAACAAGTAAAAAGCTGAACAAACTGAAAAATCAACAACTTTTTTTGGATCTGTCATGGAAGTAAGGGCACAGGCAAACCACTGCCTCCAAAATTGGAGAGACAGACAGCAGGTACAGAGAACCACGATGACCAGGGCAGGTAAACACAAGCAAGAACCTAAGTGGAAATGAGCAGTGGGGTAGAAAACCCTGAACTGTAATTGTCAAAATGCTGGAGGCTCAGGGTGGAAAACTGAGAGTTAAAAACTCCATGGGGACCCAGGTATGGGGAAGACTACCACACTTCTGTGAGCTTTACTCCCAGGAGCTCTAGCAGGTTTTCAGAGAGAAAAACCCCTTCATGTTTGGTCGGAAGGAGGGGAAAGAAATCGTTTTGAAATAAGCCAAAGCATTCTGTTCTTCCTAACAAGGACTCCCCTCAGGAGAAACTA
>NW_007741384.1:5914-9337 GCF_000696425.1 Galeopterus variegatus | reverse complement strand
GTGTGTGTGTGTGTGTGTGTGCGCTTATATATAAGTGAAACGAATGACAGCAATGATTCAAAGGACAGGAGAGAAAAAATCTGATTTTGTTGCCTGACATTTTGGTGTCACATCTACAAAATTACTGCTGAGGCCAGTGTCAAGGAACTCTCTACCTACATTTTCATCTAGGAGTTTTATGGTTTCAGGTCTTAGTTTTAAGTCTTTAATCCACTTTGAGTTGATTTTTGTATATGGTGTGAAATAAACATCCAATCTCATTCTTTTGCATGTGGCTATCCAGTTTTTCTAATACGCTTTATGGAAGAGATTATCTTTATTCCAATGTGTATTTGCCGCCCTTGTAAAAAGTTAGTGGACCATACATACTTGGATTTATCTCTGAATTCTGTATTCCAGTGGCGTATGTCTGTTTTTATGTCAGTAATACTATAGTTTTCATTATTTATATGTTTGTAATATAATTTGATATCAGGAATTTTGATGCCTCCAAAATCTTGTGTCTGCCTCATAGTGGAGAGGCAAAGAAAAGTGCAACTGGGACGGTGGAGTAGGTGAGAGACAGTGTCTTAATAAAACCAAATGTCAAGCTGGTGCATATATACTTGCACCTACTTAATCATATAAAACTAAAAAGTGTATTAGCTCTGTGTTTCCATGCATCAGCATGTTACACTGAGTGAAATGAATTGCTATGTGTGTATCCTCCCAACGTACACAGGTAGGGGGGATAAGCATGAGCTATAATTCTCCTCTACCTTCCATTCTTTCTGGTTATTAAAACCCATTCATTCTGCTGTTGGTTCTGCTGTGCCAATGCTGTTGTGGCTAACGAGCCTACTATATAGTGCCTGAGGTGTAGCCAAGGCACTCACGGTCCAGAGCCCTCACTGCAAACTCTTCACATAAGTTCTTCAACATCTTTTTCCAGAGACTCAGAGAATCTTCTATGTTGCAACAGATTGACAACACATTCAGGCAGATGGGCAACCCCAAACAGGGAGGTTTGTTCTCAGGGCTGTACCATTGCAGGAGGAAAGTATGTACCTTGCATGCAGTAATAAATTCCAAGATCTTCAACTCCACCCTGCTGATTTTCGGTGTGAATTTTGTCTCTGCCCTGCTATCACTAAACATGTCTGGGATCCCTGAGGGTTGGTTGGAAAACCCATAGATCCAGAGCAGTGGAGCCTGACCTGGCTTTGCAGACACCAGTGCAAATATGTATATCCATTACTACACAGGAGGCTTTGAATAGACCTACAGGAGATGGAGGCCGGCTCTCCAAGGATGACAGGCAGGGAGAGTGGAGTCTGGGCAACACAGTATCCCCCCAGGATCCTAAAGTAATGAAAGAGAAGTGCAATGTTGTGTACAGACATGAGATATTTTCATGATTTTTCTTTATTGATTATTTCAGTCTAAATGTTTTTTGTTTTGGTTTTGATTCATACCCCTAAAATATCCAATTAACAAAAAGAATAGAGATTTGCAAGCCACAGAGGAACCTCTAAAAGTCACCTAAAACATCCCCCTCTTTCTGTGGCATAGTCTTCCCCAGAGCAGAGGTCTTTGTTCCTTCTGGAATCTTCCTCACTCTCACAAATCTAAACATCACATGCCCCATCCTGGAGGATGAGACATGCACATCTCACACATGGACAGAACACACGTTGGAAGCGGTGGGCTCCAGAGCTCACCCTCCCACCCCATTCTCCTCCCTCATCTTCTTCTGCCCTTACCAGGGATCCACAGCATCAGCAGCCCCAGGAACTGAGCAGGAAACCTCATTTTGAGAGGTTGAACTAAGTAGTCTCAAAAAGTCAAGGCAAGGTTAGAGCTGAGCTTTTATCTCAGACTTGCAGGGGAAGGTCCTCCCGAGGGGACAATATGCAAATCCCCTGGTGGGGGCAGCAGTGTGGAAAGAGCCCGTGGGAGAATGGGGGCCTATCTTGTGAGCAAAGTAACAGGATAATGTCTTCTATATATGGATAAACATCAATAGAGATGAAGTTCATGCCACCTGAAGTAGTGGGGAAAAGCATCTCACTGTGAAGGTCTGTGTCTGTGGGGAGGACACAGTGGACATGTCTCTGCCCCTCTAAGAAAACACCAGGCTTCTGATCAAGATGGCAAAATAGACAGTCCCCAACATCACTCTCTCCCACAAATCAACCAATTTACAGCTATAAAAAAGCAACAACAACAAGCTGGTGCCACTAGAGCTGAGGGGAAGAGGAGGAGAGACCTATGGAGTACATGAAGGCAGAAGAAGTCACGAAGAGAGAAAGAAAAATCTGCTCTGACCATTTTGTCCCATGGCCACTTTAAGGCTGGAGCTGCTGAGTGCACAGAGCAGGAGCTGGCAGAAGCCGCAGCTGTGCCTTTCAGATGGAGTTGCATGGAGGCAGCAGGAGAGAAGAGGGCCTTGGTGGCCCCCAGGACAGCAAGACCATTAATTGGGTTCCCATGGACCCACATATGATCGAGGAGCCACAAATGAAAAAAAAGAGCCACTCAGAGGCCAGTGAGTCATCACAAGGGACCAGCACATGGCCTGTCCCATGGGAAATGTTTGTATCACAGGCAGTGGGGGAGACAGGCCCACCAGGGGAACACCAGGGCACAGCAAGGACACCTGATCTGCCCCCCAACTGGCATAGGACCACTCAAAGGAGACTGGTCAGGAGTGCAGAATTGCATGGGGTGCAGTTTGATGAAAAGACGCAGACCCAGATCAGAGTTTCTACACAACCCAGGTGCACCAGGTCTCTGGAGAGCTGGAAGTACCTGTGAAGTCAACCACTAAAACCTCAGCTGCACAAAAAGCCTTCCCTAGGGAATCGGCAGCAAAGCAGCAATTTAGCTAAACCACACATCTCAAGTACTGGTCCTCACAGGAAGTTCCCACATTTTGGAAGTAAGCAAAGGACAAATAATCAGTTCTGGCCCAGGCACACCACTAGTACCATGGGGCCCACCCAGGGACCTGAGACATGACACCAGGGATAGGACCCCCCCACACAACCATGCACACTGCCAGTGCCAAGGAGCATGCCAGAAACANTTGCCCTTGTACTTTCCTTCTATTTTGATTTTCCACTCTTTATCACTCTTTTGTGATGTTAGTTGAACACCTTATGTAATTCTGTTTACTTTCCTTAGCTTATCTCTTTTATTTCTTTTTTTATGTTAGTGGATTCACTAGAGTTTGCAGTATACATTTGCAGCTAATATAAGCCTGCTTTCGAATAAAAACTTATGGCTTCATTATAGTGCGAATATCTTACAATAACAAAATAATCCTAAAAGTAAATTTGAAAAAAGTGTCGGTTTACTGAAAATTGAATATAGAAAAATTAACTGGAGTTAAAAGATTTTCTACTTGAAGCATATGAGGTTATTGATATATAAGAGGCATAA
>NW_007741384.1:0-467 GCF_000696425.1 Galeopterus variegatus | reverse complement strand
GCCTCACATATTCGGTGCTCTGTTGTTAGGCACATACACATTCTGGATTGTTATGTGTTCTCGGAGTATTAAACATCTTTATTATTATGTAATGCCCCTCTTTATCCCAGGTAAATTTCCTTCCTACAAAGTCTGCTCTGTCTGGGATTAATATAGCTATGCCTACTTTCTTTTGATTAGGGTTAGCATGGCATATCTTTATTCATCCATTTACTTGTCACTCATATCTGTTTTTATGTTTAATGTGGGGATTTTTTTTGTAGACTACATGTAGTTGAATCTTGTTTTTTGAGCCACTCTGAGAATCTTTCTGTCTTAGTGGGTGCATTTACACCATTGGCATGGAAAGTGATTATTGATACAGTTGGGTTAATATCTAATGAACTTGTTACTGTTTTCTATATTTTTGCCCTTGTACTTTCCTTCTATTTTGATTTTCCACTCTTTATCACTCTTTTGTGATGTTA
>NW_007741383.1:22208-25581 GCF_000696425.1 Galeopterus variegatus | reverse complement strand
TTCTATTTTTCCACAAACTTTTTGAAGTACCCTCATATACATGGGTTAGCCTAAAAGATATTTTCAATTGACGAGAAGCTTTTTTTTCCTATTGCATGGTTATTAATTCTATGATGATTTGCTCTTTTTGATAAATTTTTCATAAGTGGTAACATATTTGATTACTAGATCTTTCTTAAATTACTTCTGAAATACTAATAATATAGATAGAAATCATAAAATTAGAGACGTATTTTTTATCTCTGTGTGGAATTTTCAATTGCTTTTGAAAGACCTTATAAGTCCAGAGAACAGATTGAATATAATAAATAAAATGTATGGTAAAGTCCTATATATGCCAGATTCTTTATTTCGAAGAATTCACAGCTGAACTGGTTTTGGAAAAGTTAAGGCTGAGAGTATTAGTAATCTTTGTATGTCATGTATCTGGATGTAATTTCTGTTTTAGCAATATGAGCACATGTAATTGCTACATGGGTTTCTTTTAAATGGGTACAGTTTCCCACTATAAATTCTGACAGGTCATGTATTTACATAATCTTTTGGTGTTAAATATGTTCATATATCAATATAAAGAACATGTACTAAAATCTTTATATTGGAGTGTGACAAAGAACTTAAAATTTGTACAATGTGTAATCATTTTTAAAAATCCAAGTATACCAGGTCCTTATTGCTTTCTCTGTGTTGATTCATTTAATCCTGAAAACGACTCCCATGAAGTCAGTTCTGATAGTATGCCCATTTTATAGATGACAAAACTGAGGCACAAAAATATTAAGTACTTTACTCAAGATCACAGAGTTTCTAAGTAGTGAAGTTGGAATTCAAACCAAGCTTTAGAGCCCATACTGTTTCCCACCACAATAAATAGCCAAATAAGGTTCCCTGGAGAGGTGATTTGAGTAATAAAATAGTTATAAAGAGCAGAACTTGCTTCAAGGGTTCTATTTAAATCATTAAAAACAACAACATGTATCAAATTCTTATTATGTACCTGGCAGTGTATTAGGCTAAGTGCATTAAATGCGCCCTTGCATTTAGTCCTCACAACCACATTGTGATATATTTATCAAGCCATGTAAATTTAGGCAAGTTATTTAACTTCTCTACCTAAGCCTCAGTTTTCTCAGCTGATGTGGGAATGAGATTGTATATAGAGTGCTTAGCACAAAGTAAACTCAATAAATGTTAGCTATTATTATCCTTACTGGTTTTAGGCTTTAAAAACACCAAGTAACTTGTTCAAGATGACATACCTCAAAGTGGGCAGAGCTACTGGTAAAATTCGAACCTAGGTGTCATTAACCCTAACTACAGTGGTTAAGACTATGTTCTTTACTGTGCTATAAACTGCACTGAATTTTTTGTCTGCTAGCCCTTGCCACAATGCTTTGTTCGTTGTTGATATTTTGATAATAATCAGAGACTGATACATTAAAAAATCATTTTGTTTTAATTCCAAAATAATAAACATTTATTATTAAATTTAAAAAATCGATCAGCAAAAGAGGGAAAAATAAAAATCACTCATAATACCACCTTTTTGTTTGTTTGTTTGTTTGTTTGTTTTGTGACCGGTAAGGGGGTCGCAACCCTTGGCTTGGTGTCGCCTGCACCACACTCAGCCAGTGAGCAGACCAGCCATCCCTATATAGGATCCGAACCCGCGGTGGGAGCGCCGCTGTGCTCCCAGCGCTGCACTCTCCCGAGTGCGCCACGGGGTCGGCCCTCACCTTCTAAAACAACCAGTTACCTTTCAAAAACAGGATCATTCTAAGCAAACCATTTTGTGACCTGCTTTTCTCCCTTTCAAATATATTGTGAACATCTTTCCATGTTGATAAATATTCATCAACCATATCATTCTTAATGTCTCCAGAATATTCCACTGTATGAATTACCAGTCCCCTTTGTTGACCATTAAATACTATTCCCAGTTTTTCCATATTTCAAAGAATGCTGCAGTAAACAATCATAAAGCTAAATCTTTGAACACATTAATGATCATTTTCTTAAGATAAATTTATAAAAATGTAACTTCTGGGTCAAAGTGTTTGAATTAGCAGAGTTTTGAGTTAGTATATCCCCACCTGCTCACAAACAACTCTTCTGTATTATAGAGCCAAATGAGACTAGGAAAACAGCTTTTATAGCCATCAGTGATTGTTCAATTTTAAGGCTGCACTGAGAGTGAAATAATCTCTAAAGTGCATAGTGCTTGGCACATAGTGTTAACAACTAATTGCTATTATTATAATGAAACCAACATCAAATTTGTTCCATTTGCCATCTCAAATCCTTTTATTATTTAGGCCTCCTCTTTAATTTATTTGGGTCTATTTGAAGTTCTGAATCTCAATCAAAACCTAAAAACAAGCAAAACTTGAGAATGTTGAGAATTGTGAAGTAAAGCAATAAGCTAGGGGTCAGGAGAACTTTTACAATTTTTCCTTTTGATTCACTTGTGACCTGGGGCAGGTCTTCTCTGGACCTCAGAGCCTTCACCTAAAGAGGCATTGGATGAGATGATCTCTTTAATTTTCCCATTCTAGCACTTGATACTAAGCTTACTTTAACCCAGTAATTTTTACTCAATACTTGTATTTCCTGTATTTTGAATCAAGGTATATTTCTTTAGGCAGTAGTGAGCATTCTCTACAATCCAACTGTGAGTTTCTGAGCCCTAGGAGTGGGAGTTTTATAAAGGTCAGGGAAGGTCAAAGAAGCCACTTTCCCGTTTTAAAAGATCATCCCAGTATCTACCACTGGACTAATACTGTATTATTCAAACGTCTAGTGTATTTTAGGAGGCCACAGAGTAAATGAAGGGCTCTCCCAAGTCATTCAGGCCAACACATTTTTACCTGAAATCACAGACCACAAGAGGCTTAGTCATTTTGTTTAGGACTTACTGACGTCAGTCACTGCTTCCATTTCTCACTTTACTTTGGACTTATCTTAGACACCAAACAACCAAATACAGTTTGAAGGATCCACTTAAGGTGTCTACATTCCCTGCCAAAGATAGGCGACCTTCCTAAAGCCCATTCCCCCACAAAGGTAAGATTTATTCTGAAGGTCTTGAATTGGCCACGTTTGTAAACCCTCAGGGCCTAACAGTGTTTTGCAATTATGATAGGTCCAAATGGTGTTGGTGGACTTGATCCGAAAAGAGCCTACCTCATTTAAAATTTAAGCACAGCACAGGTAGCAATATCGGAGGAAAATGAGGATACTTATTCGTTCAACTTTTTTGACAATACACTCAAAGCCAGCCCTGAGCTAGGCGCCAGGGCCAAGACGGGAACCTGATTCACAGGGGTCGGTCCTCAGTTTCCGCGCGAGGCGACCCCTAGAGGCGACGGGGGGG
>NW_007741383.1:19730-21662 GCF_000696425.1 Galeopterus variegatus | reverse complement strand
GCGGTCGGGGGCGGGCGAGCGAGCCAGCGAGCGAGCTCAAGCGACACTGGGGACGTCCTCCCGCAGCGGCGCCTCTGCGCCGGCCCACCGCCCCCGACGCCCCGCCCATCCGCTGTCACGAGCTCGGGCAGCAGCAGGGCCACGTGGCTTTTCCCAGCTCCCGACCCCGCCACCCCGACTCCCAGGGAGGGAGAAAGGGGTCCTTGCTAGAGGGAGCGGTCCCCGCGGTCCCCTGACCTGGGGGCTCCTGGTGACCCCCTCGGCCGCCCATCTGGCGGCTCTGGCCCCTCGGGGTTCCCGGACACACCCCCGCC
The DNA here is from genome assembly GCF_000696425.1 of Galeopterus variegatus. Lineage (NCBI taxonomy): Eukaryota > Metazoa > Chordata > Mammalia > Dermoptera > Cynocephalidae > Galeopterus > Galeopterus variegatus. The sequence goes on along the minus strand of NW_007741383.1, from coordinate 21,348 downwards.
GGCCTCCAGAGACATCCTGGGCCCCAGAAGAGACAACCGAAACTTGAGTCGGCGCGCGTCGGGTCCCCCGCGACAGATGCCCCCGCAGCGCGGAGAAGCCGCGGCCCCGCGCCACTCCCCTCTGGGCCTTTCCCGAGCCGTCCTCCGGGTGGCTTTGGTGAATGAACTAGTGGCGCCAAAAAGTCCGGGCGGCTTCGGGCGAGCAGGGTCCCAGGGTGCTGGGCGTGCGGGCGCGGATCCTCAGGGAGCTCTCTGGGTGGCTCTCGCTAATTGTCACACGGGGAGGGCAGCACACTCCTCTGCCTTTCCCGCGTTACAGCCCACTGTGGACCTGGGACGTGGATATTTCCAGAAGAGATTGGGAGGGCGCTGACGTTGGACTAAGCAGTGCTCTTGCTTAGCTGAGGGAAAAGGAGGCTCAGGTGTCGGGTAGGGTATGTTAGTGTGTTGTAATTGTTGTCTCTCTGAGCTGAGGGTTGTCATACATTTAAAATTTAGTAAACAAAACGTCCTGAAATCTTGAACCTGATGGAGACTACCTCGTTTCTAAAGAGAGAGGATCTCCCCTCCCCCAACATATGTTAAGGGACTTAGGCAGACTACAGGGAAACCGGGGGGGAGGGACTTCTAGAAAACAACTCCAAGTTTGGGGGGAAATGAGTCATATTGATTCCCAAGCTGTTAGCTGATATCGCTCAAGGGTGATAATTTCCATAAAATCTTCCCTCTGGAGAATTAAATACCCGCCTCCACAACAGTATGTCGTGGGCTCTGTGGGTTCCAGAAAGCCAATCCATGCCCCTTACCTGTCTTATTTTAGTAGAACCCCTGAAGAGGCTGCCTCACATTACCTTCCTGCGTTTGTGCGTCTAGTTTTTCATATTTTATAGTACTTGAAAATTGACACTGAACAAGCTTTAACCTCAGTCATTTCACAGTAAGTTTGATGTTTTAAGCAAGATATGAATGAAGCTCCATTCATGAGGAAAGTAATCTGTGTGAAGTGTTTTGTAAATGTGAGTGGGTTGAGTTTAGAACACTGAATAAAATTAATGTAACAAGGAATCAAAAGGTTCAATCCAGATGTTTGCCTCCATGCTTCCTAAATAAAGTGACAGTACACTGCTGCATCGCGCCTCTCCTTGCAGTTTTGGGTAGGGTGGACTGTGGCACTGTGGTCGACCATGAGCAAGTGGATGGTTGGATTCCTTCTATTAATTTTTTAAAGCACTAGCAAAATCCTTGGGGGTGATAGGGTTGTGACCCACCTACCCATATAGATGATTTACCCACTTTCCTAACTATTCTAGAAATATATGGGGATTTACATGCAGGTTTTCAGTTGAAGAACTTGAAAGTAAGATTTTCCCCCTTCCCTAACTATTCTAGAAATATGTGGGGATTTACATTTAGGTTTTTAGTTGAAGGACTTGTAAGTAATCCTCTTTAGTTATCATTAGTATTAGCCTGTGAAACCTTTGCTTGCTTGTTAAGGTAAGGTTTGGGTGTGGACTGTAAGAGAGGTACTTGGGTATGGATTGTTGTGAGTTAGAGCTGGTGGCCTCACTAAAACCTTGACTTAGTGTGTGTTTTGGAAAACCTACTGGCGGGCTGGGGG
>NW_007741383.1:16414-18730 GCF_000696425.1 Galeopterus variegatus | reverse complement strand
GGGGGGGGGGGGGGGGGGGGGGGATTGTAGCTGGCCGGTAGGGGGATCCGAACCCTTGACCCTGGTGTTATGAGGCAGTGCTCTAACCAACTGAACCAACTGGCTAGCACTAGACTAAGCGTGTGTTTTGGGTTAACAAAAAACTTAGCATTTCTGTAGGCAATATACTTCAGCGTGAGGGATTCTAATTCAGATACGTATTCTTGGTTAAGGTCTGATCCCACCATTCAGTAGTTGTGTTACTTTGCCTAATTAATTTTTTCATCCTCCATTTTTCTTCCTGTTTTCTTTTTTCCCCATAGATGGGTGGGGATAATATCAACCTTACAAAGTTGACACGAGGATTAAATATCATATATGTCCAGTGCCTACTATGTGGGCACTCAGGAAATATTCCTATTGTTAACCAAACATAAACAGTAGCTATAACCATCACTGCTACTACATCTGCTTGAGAATAGCTACTCACAGGAGAAGAGGGAGATTTACTGCAAAGAGTACTAGGTAACTCCCTGGGGTGACTGAAATATGCTATATCTTGATTGGGGTGTTGGCTACTAAGGTGTATATACTTGTCAAAACTCATCCGACTGAACCCTTAAGATCCCTGCATTTGACTATATGTGCATTATATCTGGATAAATTTAATTTAAAAAAATTAACCTCCAAATGTGTTAAGTACATGTCCTTGGGAGGCCTGATTCTGCAAAATCTAGTGATTCGCTTGTACAGGCTCCTCTGCATAAGAGCATATTTTCTTCATAAATTCATGTTGAATTATAGGGAAGTTAGAGAAAAAAGGTGCTTTAATTTTTCAGTTTGATGTCAGAAGTGATGGTCCATGGAGAAGAATGATTGTTTAGTTTGTGCTGAGATTATTTATAACTTGGAACTTACATATGGTATTAGTTTTTATTAGTAGCTTTGTGCGGGGGGGGCTTAAAATAGCAGTCATCTATGTAGCTCACAATTCTCTGACTTGCAAGTTGGGTTGGCTTCGTTGGGGTGTGATTTGTGAGTTGGGCTCACTCAAGCACCTATTAGTAGTTTTTTTTAAAAAAGCCATATTAAAATGTTTTATTTGATCCAGTAGTGCTTATTTGCACAATACAAGTATATCCATCCACGAAGCACAATTCCTGAAAAGTCATAGTGATTTTGCATCCCTTTCTTTGCTTTCAGTAAATTCTTTGCATTGTTTGCAGTTAAGTGAAATACATAAAATATTTTTAGCACAGTACCAGGCATGTAGTAAATGCTGATACATGCTAGCTGTTATTATCAAAATTGGTACAAGTATATTTAAATTCACCTTACTTTGGAGGTCAGAAATCAACACTATATGTATTTTAATGTCAATTAAATATGCTAGCTTTCACACATAAATATGCTGTGAAAGTTTTTAAAGTAGAGACAAACCAAAAATTTTTTTTTAAATGTTGTAAAAATTAATGTTGTAAAAATAGAGCCGACCTCGTGGCTCACTTGGGAGAGTGCGGCGCTGGGAGCGCAGCGGCGCTGGGAGTGCCGGGGCTGCAGGTTCGGATCCTATATAGGGATGGCCGGTGCGCTCATTGGCTGAGCACGGTGTGGGCGACTCCACACCAAGGGTTGTGATCCCCTTACCGGTCACAAAAGATAAATTAATTAATTAATTAATTAAATAAAGTAAATTCTCCCTTATTCAAACATAGTGATCATAAATGTTTCAACACTGACTCTTGGGAATGTAGGTAGAAACTATGATGGAAGGAAAAATGTTTCTGAGAAGCAAAAGTGTATCCACAAAGTATATACAAACTTGTTCATTCATAGGCAGGCTCCTGAGACCCTCCCTCAAGCCTTTTGAATCTTAAGACATAGTTCTAACATGCTTAGTTCCCTAGTTTCTCAGCCTACAGCAGATTAGAAGACTTGCTAAATAGGAGACAACGCTGCAAGCTTCCGATAACATTAGCTGGAAGTGAGGGGTGAACATATTATCAAGAAATCAGTCTTGATCTTATGTAGAAGTAATAATTGAATTAGAGACAAAATAATTATTGCCAATTTTATTGAACATTTCAATTTTATTATATAAAAGGGTTAAATTATGGTATTCTCTATTTTAAAATGGGGGTAGTATATAATGATGTATTTTAGAAATATTTCCATCCGATATAATTAGAATATAAACTTTGGTTTATTAAAAGGCAAGCTTCGGGCCAGCCCGGTGGCGTGCGCAGCTTGGGAGCGCGGTCGCGCTCCCGCCGAGGGTTCGGATCCCATGTGGAGACCGGTTCCCGCTCACTGGCTGAGCGTGGTGCGGGCGCAACA
>NW_007741383.1:5835-15884 GCF_000696425.1 Galeopterus variegatus | reverse complement strand
GAGGGTTGCGATCCTGTTACCGGTCAGTAAAAAAGACAAAAAGGAAAAAAAAAAAAAACAAATAAAAGGCAAGCTTCAGTTATCTGGAAATTTTACTTAATGAGGGATAATTTATTCGCTCGTGGTACTGTGTGTAGGAGGTATTCATCAACATTGTTACTTGGGATTTGTGATTGAGAAGTATATTTTAAAAACTGCATTCATCTTTTCATGCAACAGCATAATGAGATGAATCATACATGGAGTATTAGTTTGTTAGGGCTGCCATAACAAATACCACAGACTGGGTAGCTTAAGCAAGAGAAATGTATTTCCTCATGGTTCTGGAGGCCAGAATTCCAAAATCAAGGTGTTGGCAGGGTTGTTTTTCTGAGACCTCTCTCCCTGGCTTGTAAATGGCTGTCTTCTCTGTCTCTTTACATGGTCTTTACTCTGTATGTGTCCTAATCTCTTCTTTAAGAACACCAGTCCTGTTGGATTAGGGCCCACTCATACGACTTCATTTTACCTTAATTACCTCATTAAATGCTCTATCTCAAAATATATTCAAGCCAAGAATTTATGGACCAAATTTGCTGTACAAGCAACTTTTGTTCACCAAAATCGATCTGTAGATAGTTTACTCAGAGGTGCCTAAACTGCCTACTTCTGGTTTCTTCTCCTTACGAGCTTGAAGTTCATCTCTATTTCACGTGTTCATGCATGAAAATATGATATTTTATCTAAAGAAGAGAAAAAAAAACCTCTAAACTTATCTTGAGCAAAAATGGCTTCCAAATGCGTTATGTATGTTCCTACCAGTTTGTGCTGATTTGCACAGCCTCTGAACAACTGGCAGAGTGACTAGCGTTGACCTTGCAGCTGCCACAGAGTTCCCAGTTGCCCTAGGACTTTTTATATCTTTTAGTATAACGACAGAATTTACAGTTATCCACAGTATGTTAATGTGCAAACACTTATTATCTATAGTACCAGCTAGTTGCTTGATCTTACATTTTCTTTAATAGAAATGTTGAAGCTTTTACATTTAATTATAATGGGGATTGATCATCAATTATATATGAGTTTTCACCTGTGAACAAAAATTTTGGAACAAATTATAATTGGTATAAGGCTATTAGATTTAAAATATAACACCAAAATAGATTTTTGGACTTTTAATTTTTCCATTAACAAATAATTGCTAATGTCACTGAGCCTCTTGAAACCATTTCATGTGACTGATTGGAGGACTGATTGATTTATTGGTAAATTAGTTAATTTAATAAATATTTATTTGGTGTTCATATGGGCCAGGACCAGTTCTAAGTGCTTGGGATACATCAGTGAACAAAACTCAACTCTCTCTGTCATCAGGCAGTGAGGAGAGATAGACATTTAAAATAACCATAGTAAGAGCATTGTGTAGCATGTTAAATTTATAAGTGCCATAGGGGAGAAAAGTAGAGTAGGATAACAGGGGTAAATTTGGGTAGCGGATTGCAGTCTTGAATAGGGCAGGCCTTACTGAAATGGTGACATTTGAACAAAACATGATGGAAGTGAAGAAGTTAGCTATATGGCTATCTGTGGAATAAGCAGAGGCAATAACCAGAGCGAAGGCCCGAAGGCAGGAGTGTACATAGAGGGGTTCAAGGAACAGCAATGAGGTCAGTATGGCTACAGAGTAGTGGTCAAGGGGGAAAAAGATAATAGATTGGGTTATAAGGTTTGCATGCTGAATAAATATTGTTACAAATATTAGCAAAGAGTAGATATATGCTTGGCTTATATGCTAAACACATAGTGGTTCTCTGTAAATGCTTTTTGAATGTTTCTTTGGCAAATGAATTGGTGCTTATAAGAACTGGCTCTGATCTATAATAGAAAACGGAAAAGACTTCTGGAATTGATGCTAATTCTGCTGCCAGCAAAAGTTAGAATTGGAGTTGGAAAAGAGGGAAGGCAGAAAACCACAATGGTCAGTGCAGATGTGTAGGTGTCTGAGTCCTGCCTGACCACTGGAAGTATATCTGAGGCAGAAGAAAAGTGAATTTGAAGTAATTATACCTCCAAGTCCCTCCCTGCCAGGCTACTGGTTAGCAATGGCTGAGTGGAGGCCACAGCCTCTATCCAACCTACAATTACAGCTTTCTCTCTCTGGGCTCCCTTCGTGCCTTGGTAATAAGTCTCCACTGTTGCTAGCCTCTGGGTGCTTCATCATCCCGTAATGACTTCCCTTCATTAAATCTTGCTCAATTTCCCTTTTTTGAGTGTGCCTTCTGTTTTCTATTGAGACCTTGACTGAGACATAGCTTTTAAAATGACACTAGAGAAGTTGAGTGACTTGCCCAATAATAGACATCTGGTAAGTGACAGAATAGGGTCTTGAATCCTGGTTTTGTGCATCAGAGGCATAATTTTGAATATACGACACAAGAAGCTATCCTAACTGGTGCATACTACTGAAAAACCTTCCAACTTTGATCTCAAATTAGAAGTGTATTATGAGGGATATTGTTTATTGATATCCCTTAAATGTGGAAGGCCCTTTGTAAAGAGTAGGCTCTTTCAAAAGAAATACTATTCCCCCCAAAAAACCCCAATCATGTTATATCTTCATAAGAGAAGTATGGAGACAAAAATCAGGAATTATTTAGACTGTTTGCTTTTGGTTATTCATGGTGATGAACAGTGGAGTCAGTGTAAATTGTTAATAACCTGTTATTTGCTTCTTTCATCTCTCTGCTGGTCTACCATAAAATCCCCTTTATTCTTTGCCCTACTTTCCAGTCTCTTTCCCTCCAATTTACCACCACTGCCAAATATTGTCTCTAAAATATAGATATGACACTATCATTTTCCTGTCCCCTACTATCCACAGGATGAAACCCAAGCCTATTAGTTTGCCATTTTCCGTCTGTCCTCATCCTTATATCTAACCTTCTGGCACTCCGTTCACTCCCATTCAAATCCTACACTTGCTCCAATGTTAAATTATTTGCAGTTGACAAAACATGCTTCACATTTGCTTTTACCTTTCTGCATTTGCTTTTCTTTCTGTCTCCAATATCACCATCCTTGTCCCTAGCCCCATTATGTTAAGAGAACCACTTATTCACCAGGGCTCTGCTAGAAAATATCATTTTTGGACCCCACAGGCAGAGCTGACAGACTTGGGAAAAGAAGCTCAACTCCTTGAGGATAGAAACTAGGTCTTATTTATCATTGTGTCACCTGAGTCTTGGGGCCTGGTCTAGGATTCTGTACTCTCGACTCAGTGGACAGTCAACAAGTTATTTATTGAGCAAATAACTCAGGGTGAGCCTTCTTCAACCAAAACCTTTACAAAAAATGTTTTGAAGTTGTTTTTACTGATTTGAATTAAAATGTCAGAAAGGTCTAGTGGAGTTGGGAGTAAGAAGATAGGAAGCAAAAATTCTGAGTAGTCATCACTTGGATAAGGAGTCTGTGCCATGGAATCATGTTTTTACTACTGAAGGCCTGAGTAGGACTCTATACAACTTTGGTCTCTTATACAACCTGTGGTTGATCTATGTTAGCTTACTCTGTTGCTGTTATAGAAGGGATTTTCCTTTTTCCCCCAGGAGATTGGTTAACCATCTTTTCTCTACATCTCTGATAGTAAAAGTCTTTTAGTTCTCACAGTGAGTTTCTGAACAAATGGTTATCTGGTAAATAGGAATTTTGAGGATCTTACTCAGGTCATTGGAACTAGTGTTCTGGAAGTACCTGCTGCAAGACTGTAATAATAGAGGTCAGGCCCCAAGTTTGTGTTACTTGTAGGAGTTTTATACTACAAAGTCTCCATGACTATTCATATCATGACTTGTTGAGGGTGAAATGATACCAGCTGTAATACTGTACTATAATTTGAGGTCAAATTACTGTGTTGTCTAGGGACATATGGCAGAAAAACAGAGCTCAAGAAACTTTTGTAAACATGGGACAATCTTGTACATTTAAATAGTATTTCTCTCACCTTCAAGGATATGATTGATTCTTTTTGAGTGTAAATTATGCAAGGCTAGACTATTCTTATAGTAAAATAATGTCAAAAGACAAATGGCAGCAAAACATTTTTACCAACTTGAAGTAAGCTTGAATTTTTTTTTTCTGATTTTTGAAATGGAAGAATCACAGTTTACAAGGGGGAAGTGATCAGAGTAAACTAAAATTTAGCCATATGTCCCCTAGTCACAAAGTGGTGTCGTCTAGGAGTCACAGTGGACCATGGTACGCTTTAATAGATAAGTTCTGTTCATTGGGAGACATTCTCTAATTCATAAGCCAGAGAACAGACTTGATTAATTTACCAAACCAAATTGGGATAACCAGTACTGTAAGCACTGTATTAATAACCATGGAAAATTAGACATATATAAGATGAATTGATATTCAGCAGGGATAAGGATGGGATAGAACAAATAGGAAGAAAACCAAATCACAAAAAGTTAAGATGGGAAGTGGTTGTAAGTAGTAACATTATTACCTTGCATTTGTATAGTACCCTTCCACTTTTTTCTTACACTTTTCCACATAGAAAGGGTGTTATAAAAAGAGCATGAAAATTGAAGAATGTAAAGTAAAAGTGGAACTCTGCATTAATGGTAAGAATTCTGAGATAATTCTTTTATCATAAGTGTTCCTATACTCATTATCCTGGTTAATGGCACCACCATTCGCCTGGTAGCCCTGGGCAGAAGAATCTTTTGGAATTATCCTAGATCCATTCTTCTGCCTTACTGTCTGCATTCAATTCCAGTCTCGGGGTCCAGATCATCAACTCGATTTCTTTAGTAAGCCATCATTTATTGAGTGCCTTGTATGTGCCTAGTATAATGATATAAACAAATATTGCCGCCCTTGTAGAACTTAAATTTTCTTATGCACCATATTTCTCTGATTCTAAGATAAGATTTCTGAAATGGAAGTTCACTTTACAATCAATGTTAAAAAAACTAAACTAAAACTTAATAGTGAGTTGTGATGTGGTTGTCACAGCCTATATATATGTGAACTTAGCAAAGCTCGTAGAAAGTATCTGTTCAACTGCCACCTCAACTGAGTTATTTGCATGTGGAAGCCTCATATGCAATTGAATTTTAACTTATATTTGGATCCCTGGTTGTTATCAAAAATATTAAAAATAGATAACAAACACATGAAAAGGTACCTAACATCATGAGTCATTAGGGAAATGCAAATTAAAGACACAATGAGATACCACTTCACATCCAGAAGCACGGATATAATAAAAAAAAAAAAATCAAGTATTGATGAGGATGTGGAGAAACTGGAACCCTCATGTGTTGCTAGTGAGAATGTAAAATGGTGCAAGCACTGTGGAAAAGTTTGCCTAGTCCTGAAAAAATTAAACATAGAATTACCATATGACTCCCACAATACCACTCCTATTTATATACCTGAAAGAACTGAAAACAGGTATTCAAGTACAAGTACATGCATGTTCATGGTGGCACTACTCACAATAGCCAAAAGGTGGAAACAGCCCAAATGTCCATCAGTGGATGAATGGATAGAAAAATTGTGGTACATACATACAATGGAATATTATTCAGCCGTGAAAAGGAAAGAAGATCTGATACATCCTACAATGTGGATGAACCTCCAAAACATGCTGAGTGAGAGAAGCCAGACACAAAAGATCACATACTATGTGATTCTGTTTATGAGATATCCAGAATAGATAAATATATATAGAATCAGAAGGCAGATTTGTGGTTGCCAGGGGCTAGGAAGAGGGGGAAATAGGCAGAAATTACTTAATGAATGAGAAGGAATGGTGGAAATATTTTGGAACTAGATAGAGGTGGTGGCTGTTGAACAATGTTAATGTACTAAATGCCACTGAATTGTTCACTTTAAAATGGTTAATTTCATGTTATATAAATTTTACCTTCAGTAAATTATTGTTTAAAATATTACACTGTGCTGCAAAATTGAAATGAAAAATTATTGTGTGCTTTGAAGTTTGCTTATCATAGACCATTCAGTGCAATTAAAAACAAAATAAATTGTCAGATCTCTTTATATAGATCCTAGAATTTCAGAGAGATAGGTAGGACCTTTTCATGTGTCATCAGGGAATGTCATTTAAGCACTTGACATCTGTAAGTCAAAGCTTGACTTCCAATAGAAGTTGTGTGACTTTTCATGTTACATAATTAAGTATAGCAGGAGTGTCCACACTCCTTTTTCTTTCAGTAGCTCAGAGTACATCAATATATCCTAGTCAGGAGTCATGAGTGGTGTTGTCCTTTGTAACTGAGTCATGGAGCACTGGTAGCAGAGTCACAACTTGCCTGCAATGGGTGGATCCAGAACCAACATTCAGAGCAGTGACTAAGAACTGAACTAGATAGAGGTGGTGGCTGTTGAACAATGTGAATGTACTAAATGCCACTGAATTGTTCACTTTAAAATGGTTAATTTCATGTTATATAAATTTTACCTTCAGTAAATTATTGTTTAAAATATTACACTGTGCTGCAAAATTGAAATGAAAAATTATTGTGTGCTCTGAAGTTTGCTTATCATAGACCATTCAGTGCAATTAAAAACAAAATAAATTGTCAGATCTCTTTATATAGATCCTAGAATTTCAGAGAGATAGGTAGGACCTTTTCATGTGTCATCGGGGAATGTCATTTAGGCACTTGACATCTATAAGTCAAAGCTTGACTTGCAATAGAAGCTGTGTGACTTTTCATGTTACATAATTAAGTATAGCAGGAGTGTCCACACTCCTTTTTCTTTCAGTAGCTCAGATATATCCTAGTACATCAATATATCCTTTCAGTACATCAATATATCCTAGTCAGGAGTCATGAGTGGTGTTGTCCTTTGTAACTGAGTCATGGAGCACTGGTAGCAGAGTCACAACTTGCCTGCAATGGGTGGATCCAGAACCAATATTCAGAGCAGTGACTAAGAACTTTGTGGAGCAGAATCTCCTGCTGTTACCTTGTAGAGAAGGGCCCAGGCAGGCTGTAGCTGAGAACGTGCTGGACTGGGTCCTCTGTTCTAACTACTGCACTGCCACCAGTGTGATCATACTTGCAGGAGTACTCTCCCACTGTCATCTGCCAAGTCTCAAAGAAGTCCCAGAACTCAGTGGCACAGTGAGCTCATGTTTCCACACTTTGCAGGCCCAGCACTGGACCACCCCACGCCTATTCCATCTCTTCGTGGAGTGCGGCTGGACAAAGCTGTCTGCTTACTTCCCATGGGCAGATAATCTGAGTGCCTTACAAGCATGATTTATACTTCTCATTCAAGGTAATTTTTCTCTATTTCTCTTGTTGGAGAGAAAAAAATAAACACATTTAATATCCAGCAGAGAATATCTCTATGCATTAATAAAAACATCAAAACTTTGAATAACCAAATTCAGAAGAAACCTCAATATTCTTTGATATCGCTTGAGATTGTAATATCAATCCTAGAGGAGGCCAAGTTCACCAGCATGGGTTATAAAAAGCAGGGTTCTTGGGCCGGCCCGGTGGCGCACTGCTACAGTGCGCCGCTTGGGAAGCGAGGCAGGTGCTCCCGCCGAGGGTTCGGATCCCACATGCAGACGGGTTCCTGCTCACTGGCTGAGCGAGGCGTGGGAGCAACACCAAGAGTTGCGATCCCGTTGCCGGTCCCGGTCCGGTGCAGGCGCAACACTGAGGGTTGCGATCCGTTGCCGGACACGAAAAAAGACAAAAAGGAAAAAAAAAAAAGCAGGGTTCTTGTGATACTCTGCTTAACTGTCAGAGACCTAAAGTGATGGACAAGATATTTGCATAACAGCTTCTGTTTACTCATAAAATTAAAATAAATATAGTTTCCAAAGTTTGAACCTTGGCCAGGTTTGAATAGTGGCTATTTTCCTTGGTGTTGTATTTAAGCTGAATATCTTTAGGAAGGGTATATATGCTCCGGGTAGGCCACAGAGAGCACAGGCCTTGTTGCCTTTTATCTTACTGAGGTCAGTTTACACATTTATGTTCCCTATCTAACCCCTATAATCATCTGAGTGTGTAATTCCCAACATAGACTCAAGTTTTGAAGTTATGTGTAACTGTATAGATGATTCACAGTAATACCAAATACTTTAATAATACATACTAAGTTATGGGCACTGTTTAACGTGTTTTGACTGTATTAACTAATGGAAACGTCACAACCCCATTGGGTAACGTGGCCCCCACGGCAGTGCACTGTTCAGACCTCCCTTCAAGAGAGAATTAACATTTATTTACAAAGAGTGAAGTTAGATGACAGCCTCCAGCTGCAGTGACTTTAGGCCATGCTTTTCCTGGGCAGCCCCAGCCAATGACTGAGCACAGTGGAGGCACTAGGATCTGGCCATTTCTGTTCAATGTGGGAACTCTTCTAATGGGAAATCTTTGTTCCAGAGCTTTCCATTGGGTTGGCCAAGTCTTTGTTTGATTTGCATTGTGGTCTGAGGCTTTCCCTCTCCAATTCTACTTCTCCTCTATATTTTCACAATAAACTAATAAATCTCTTGCACTCCTAACTCTGTCCCAGTGTCTGCTTCTGGGGGGATCCAACTGATACAAGTAGGTACTGTTATTATCTTCATTTTACAGATTGAGAAACTGAGGCAGAGAAGTGGCTCAGGATCTTACAGCCAAATGAGTTTCAATGTTCTTTTTTGGGTGGCTGGCCAGTAAGGGGATCCAAACTCATGCCCTTGCAGTTATAAGGCTGTGCTCTAACCAATTGAGTTAACCGGCCAGCCCTTAAGTTTCAGTGTTCTTTATTATGTTCTTAACCATTATAGTAGGTTGCCTCCTCATTCTAAAATTTCCGTTCATCCAATTAAGTATCATTTGTATTTTAGGAATTCTGCTGGGTGCTGGGAGTACATAAATGATTAACATAGCCTCTGGTCTCAAGAAGCCAACAATCTTGTGGAGAAAGAGGAAAATAAGCAGATAGCTTCGATCTTTGCTGTAAGTGCAATGATAAGATATGTGCGGGGTGCCTGTATTAACAGAGTCTAGAGGGAAGGAACCTAATTTGTATTGTTTCTCACTTCCTTCACCCTCCAGCATGGACTAGCCTTCTTCCTCTTGTCCTCCTAGCCCATGCCATCGTACCATTTGGGATGCCTTTCATGTCCTCTGAGCTGGGCATGGCTGCTCTTTATTCTTATAGGAAACTTCTGCACTTACCTTACCACACCCACCTCAGTTGATGTTTGCTGGCCTGTTTCCTGCTTGTCTGTGTGCCCAGTGCCTAATTCATGCCGGCTAATAGAAGGGGCTTAGGAAATGTTTGCTGAATCAATGAATGAGGAAAATCATTTGCTTGCTTGGCCTGTTAACTCCCAAACTTACAGCCCTCCAATGTGTGAACAGAAAAGAGATTTGGAAGGGAATGCAGAGGAGGGGAATGATGGGAGCAGATGAATTTTTACCTTTCTCTTGAGAGTATCTCACTTTATTTTGCACTGTCATCAGCAGGTGTGGATTCAGGGATGTTTTCCTGCCCCTATAAAATTTTAGTTCAAACATGGGCAAATGCTCTTTATCTTGTTTCTCAATGATACAAATATGTAAGATGTTTTTATCCATACGTACATACATACATACATTTGTTTGTTTATTTAGTCTATCAACACATATTTATGTAGTGTCTTCCATGTGTCAGGCACGGAGCCAGGTACTGATCACACAGAGGTGAACGAAAATCACAGTCTTTGTCCTCAAGAAGATTTTATTCTTGCAGAATAATTAGGTTCTAAACAAATGCAGTAGAATGTCCACTAGACCCTTCCACTTTGTGAGGTTACTTTAAATATTTGTCACTAATTCCAGTGGATCTATATTCTCCCACCCACCAAGTGGCAAGTACCAGTCCTTCTCCTTTCTGATGTCTCTGGGGGCATCCCCAAGGCCTTTTTTTTTTTTTTTTGCAAATGAAATAATGCTTATTATTAACACATTCTTGGTAGTTGATAAACCCTTCATAAATGGTGAATATTGTTGTTGTTATTATTATTATTATTAACA
>NW_007741383.1:0-5470 GCF_000696425.1 Galeopterus variegatus | reverse complement strand
TATTATTAACACATTCTTGGTAGTTGATAAACCCTTCATAAATGGTGAATATTGTTGTTGTTGTTATTATTATTATTACTAACGTAATCATATAATGTGTTTTCCTACTTACACTTTTGACTTTCTTCTGTCTACATATTTCCTGGCCATTGTCTGCTGCTGTTCTGTTGCTTTAAAGCTGCCTGTACTTTTCCACTATGCTACTGCCACTGTTGGAAACACCTACCTGATATTATGTGCCAGTTTATCAGCTTCCTCTGTGGCCACTGCCTCCAGGTCTCTGTTCCTATATTAGCATCTGCACTAATCTGCTTTGCTATGTTCATCTCACCATCTAACTACCCTTTTTCCATAAGACCTCTTTAAGTGTATGGTCTTTCTCCTCCTGCCACTTTGAGTTTGTTGCCATTTTTTCTACCTCCAGATCTCAGGTGCACCCTTCTTTCCAGTCATTAGTGAAGGATTTCCTTTTTCTTTCTCTTCTCGCTTTCATGTTGATGCCATAGCATTGTGGCTTGGGGTCCTAGTTATGGAGTTATTTCATTCTTTATCACACAGCCTTCCTTTCTTCAGACTATTAAATGTGGCTTTCAGTTAGAACCTTGCACTTTACTTGGAACCACTGATCCCATCCAACCTTAAGTCCATTGTAGCAGCCTCTTTTCTCATTTATGGTGCTTGTTCTTTTCGCCCGTGGGGATTCCTGTTTTCCCTCTTTTAACTGGAAGTAACATTTAAACTAAGGGTTGAAGGAAAAGTAGGAATTAGCTAGTGGAAGAGGAGAGACAAGATTGGGTATGGTGCACAGACCAGATAAGCAATCCAGTGGAAGGAATAGCCTGTGCAAAGTCCCAGAGGCCAGGAGCAGCATGTGTGTGTGATAGAGCAAGGTGTGCTGAGAAACTGCAAGCACTGCAATGTGGCTGGTGCACAGTAGAGCGCCAGGGCTTAGGTGGCAAGAAGTACTCCTGAGAAGTTAGGTTGTGTCAGATCGAGGAGAGTCTTTCCTGGATATTGAGAACACAAAATAATTTGGAAATGAAGCTGGTTGAATTTTCCCAAGAGTGGGTGTTTTGTTCTTAGCTAATTTTTCCCTGGGTCCCAAAGACTAGAGCACCAGCTGCTGACATTTTGTACGCATTATGCATGGCTTGCGTTTCTTCTTGGTCCTTTTCTCCATCTTTTTTCCTATCCCATAGAATTGGTCTAGACTTATTGTCCATTTTCTCGATCTGTTAATTAGCATGATCTTCTGGTTGCTTCAAGTTTCCAGGATCCAATTATCAACACTGCCAACTTTTAAATATGTTGGGACTCTCAAATGAATCTTTTTTGCATACAAGGCATCAGCCTTGTCCAAACTCACCAGATTTAAATAGTCACCACGTGGATATCTTGAAGATACAATCACCATGACAACCTTACAACAAGAGTCACACACCTCTAAGACTACATTTCCACAGGGGATCTCCATCCCGTGTATCCCGCATGGTTCCTCCATGTGAAGCCTTGCCATACAGATCTATCACACATTTCTCTCACTCTCATTTGAACTCTGGAATCTGACTGTTTATTCTACTCATTTGACAGTTAGTAGTATCCTCTTACGTTTCATCTCTTATTATATTGTCTTGCGTTTCCAACAAGTGAGAGTTCCTTGAGGGCAGGGAACATGGTATTAACAGCTTTAAATCCTCCCCAAGGGCCAGTCCTGTGCCTGGAGACATAGGGGATATTCAGTATATATTTGCTAAGTGAGACAGTTGACTGGCGATTAAGCTGCCGGAAGGCATGGAGAAGTTGGAGGTGGTTCAGAAGAGCAGCCAGGAACCATGGTTATAGGCTCTCGAGTTGTCAGACCTGGAGTTACAGCCCAGTTGGGCTGCTCACAGGCTGAGTGGCTTAGGGAGGTCGCTTAGTCTCCTGGAACCTCGTCCCACACCTTTTTCTCTCTCCTCTATAAAATAAAGGTGATGGTGGAAACTTCAAAAGTTATTGTAAGGATAAAATGACACAATGTATCAACAAATGAAGTCAAATTGTTATTGTTTATAGAAGTGGCCCTTTGAGTTGGAACAATCAGAACTGCAGGAGAAGGTTAGGATGGATTATTTATCCTAGAGAAGACTGGGAAAAGTTCCTTATTTGTTGAATTAAGTAGAAGATCCCCTTTCTTAGATTAAATGATGCTCTGAAGTTGGACTGCCTGATTTGAATTTTGGCACTATTTTCTAGCTACGAAGCACTGGGGCAAGTTAACTTAACCTCTGTGTACCTCAATTTTATAATCTTGAAAATAAGGATAATAATATTTATGCCATAAAGTTATTTAGAGAAGTGAATGAAATAATTCCTGTGAAGTGCTTGTTAGTACAGTGCCAGGCATATAGTAAGGCTCAGAGTGGGCTGGTTGATTTATTGTTACTTGCATAAGTTACTTATTGCTGTATCATTAATCACCCTAAAACATGGTGGTTTCAAATGGTGACTATTTATTATTGCTCATGAGTCTACAAGTCAGCTGATTAGTTCTTTTGATCTCACTTGGGCTTATTCATACATTTGCAGTCAGCTCTGGGGCAGGTAGGCAGCTCTGCTGATCTTGGCTGAGTTCTCTCACATGTGTGTGGGTTGGTGGGCTATAGGCTATTCTAAGATGTCCTTGGATGGACTCACTGGGCTGTCTTCCATGTGGTCTCTCTTCTTCCAGAATGACAAGCAGGGCCTGTTCATATGACGGCTGGACAGGTTCCAAGAGAGAGAATGAAAGTAATTAAGAACAGACACAGTAGGATTTCTATTTCATCCTACTGGCCAAAGCAGATCACAAAGCCAGCCCAGATACAAAGGTAGGGAAATAGATTACATTTCTTGATAGGAATAGCTGCAAAGTCACATTGCAAAGGGCATGGATAAAAGGGGGGGTGAAGCTTATGGCCAGTTTTGCAGTTGATCTACCACACCTCCCTTACATTCCTTCTAGAAATAATAGAAACAAATATTTGTATCATTGTTTACAGACTACAAACACTTTTTGCCTATAACCACTCAGTCTTACAATGAGACTGTGAGTTAAGTATTTTTGAGCCTTTGCTAGATACTATCTTAGGTACATACTTCATTTGAAACCTTTTTCTAGACCTCCCAGCACACGTTGATTGCTAACATTTGAGCAATAAGATTTCCTTTGAAGCATATTGCTCTCCTGACTCTTCAAGAGTCATGTTATTTACATTCTTGGTTTCATGTTCAGCCTATATGCAGGGACATTGACCCTCCAATCCAAACCCACAGAGCTTTGTTCTTCTATGACTTACCGCTTGTTGGCCAGCTCCTCATATTTGTCACATGGCTCCCTCAAACTCAACATGCCCAGATGTGTAGCCAGATGTGTTACCATTTTAAAATATAATTAGGCTGATAATTCACAGGGCAAAAACACTATGAAAATATAAAATACACATAGTAATTGCTTGACTCTTGTATGACCTTTATGTATGACCTTTAACCACAAAGTTTTAGAGACACTGAAAGTGACTTTCTGTAATTAAGATTCTTAGGAAAATAGTCTCTGGACAAAGACATTTCCTATGTGGCCTTAATCTTGGCTTGGTAGATAAGGTCCTGAATGTAGATTGGGTAGCCAAGGAGCTTAGGAAATTTCAGGTTTTTTATTTAGGGTTTTAGTGGTGCTACTAAATATAGCATGTCCCATTTTTCTTTTTCCCTCAAACTGTCTCATTGATGTAACATGAAACCAAATAGAACAGTGCCGAACAGCTTGAAAAAGTGAATATCATGTGTTGAAAAGGAATATCACAGTATCACCTGATAAAAATAGCTTGTACCCACAGCAAGCAGAGATTGGTGCACTCAGGGAGAGCACATGTTTTTTAAAAGTATTATTCATCTCTCCCCCGACCCCAACCCCACCAAGAAATTGATAGGTATTTACAAAATCCTTACCAAGTAAGAGGTTGATGGGTGAGAGGAAAATGAAACTTTAAGCTTTGTGGCAAAGTAATTAGTTCTTAAAAAGAAACAGCAGAAATGTGGTTAAAATGGCCTTTTACTTTTTCATGTTACCAATAAAATATGTTCATATTCTTGATGATTGAGGTCAAGTTTTGACAAAGTCAAGATTAAGAAGTCTGAAGAGGGACCAGCAAGTAAGGAATCATATCATTTATTTATTCAACAGGCTTTAACCAAGGGACCACGTCATTTATGCATTCAACAGACATTAACCAGGAAATTCTCTACCTTGGGTGTTCAGAGGATGCAAAGGTGAAATGACATGGACCCTCAAGGAGTTTCCAACCATGTAGGGAAGACATACTTATGCATATGAATATGCATATAAGTATTACCATGTTGAAAAAAGGACAGATGTAGTCAGAAAGGTATAGATAGAGTGATATGGAGTTTGTGAGTTCTGTTATTTATTTGTTCTGGCGGGTTGATTGAGTAACTACTACATCCAGGCACTTTGGTAGTTGTGGGAACATGGCTTACATTCCAGCAGGGCACATAAACAACAAGCCAATAAACCGTTAAATAAAATAATGCAGTTTTAGGTAACTATTAAGCACTATAAGGAAAACAAAATAGATTAAGGGAGGAGGTTGTTTAGATAGATGGTCCTGTATATGCAGAGATGGAGGTGGGGATTGTAGGTCTTCCTGAAATAAAAGACCAGACATAACTAGACATGAGAGAACAAGGAGTTTGGAGAAGAGCCACCCACTTTAACTGGTTTGGGGGCAGGTAGAGAGGGCAACAGGGCTCAGGAGAGTTGGTGGCTTTCCAAATTGTAGTATTTTGATGGATTCTTAAGAGGGAGAAGTAAGGACCAAGCTGGGACCAGTTTCTAGTGGTTTCAGGGGTGAAAGTCTATGCTGTCTAATAGAATGTAGAAGGGCTTTTGACACTGTTAAAAAGTCATGGTTAATTGCCTGTGAACTCCAAAGGGAAACAGGAATGGTGTGTTTTGTCCTCTTCATGTTCCTGTTGCCTGTCACAGTGTCTGGAACATAGTAGGTGATGAAGAGTTGATTTTTTTAAATTGCACTTCTGAGCTTCACACATGTCTGGCTGTGAGAAGTCCACGGATCTTCTTGCAAGTATTCAGTTGAGATGGCTATAGATTTAAATGGAGGTCTACAGATAACGTTTCCCAAAAAGAATAACCCTGGATGAAATGAATTAATAATAACCCTTCTTTCATTTCATAGGCATTTTCTCTTTCTGGGATCAGAGAGTAGTTTTGTTGATCACAGAGCTGTACCTGATTTAAACAGGGTATGATAATTTAATTTCTGTTTATTCCACTTATTCACAAATATTTATTTATTTTAGAGATTGTAAGTAATTTACCCCAAATTTCACATACAGTAATCACCAAAGCCTTGAAGCCCAAAATTCATGCTCTTTCCACTACATCCTGCTGTCTTATATGAAATAGATTTCG
>NW_007741382.1:22624-25583 GCF_000696425.1 Galeopterus variegatus | reverse complement strand
AAAAAAAAATCACAGAGTTCTACAAAGTAACTTTTGTGAAAATTTATTATAATAGTTTTAGGAAACTTTGCATTAACATCCTATGCTAGAAGTAGTGTATCGAGTGACACAATGACACAGTGATATATATCTCCTAAATAGTAAAGGAGAAACTGATTTTGGATTCTGTTAATCATTCACTCACTCACATATTAGTTTATTGTCTAATATTTAAAATAACTTTGGGAAATAATCTGATTATCCTGGGCTCCATTTCTTTTTCTGTTACAGTAGACTGCCCTAGAATCTGATCAATACATTCCTGACTTTTCTTATTCCTATTGTGCATAAACTGTAAGTGATATACATTTTACTTAAGGAACTATTCTAAATGCAAAAGACAAAGAAATACGTAGATTCAGCCTTTGCTTGTCATGCACTTGGAGCAGGGAGTGGGGGCGGGGCTGACTACACCACAATCCTTTTTTATTTTCAGTGTTAGTGCAGTTTTAATATAGCACTTATGAGAAGGAAGACTCAACATATGGAATTAAAATCATATTTAATGTGGGAGAAACAAGCAAAAATCAAGGAATTATTAATGACATTAGGCACCTGCCTTAAAAGACCATTCTAAGAAAAGTCTGGAGGTTGTGTGGTGGGTGAGGATTTTAGAAACATGTAAGACAATCCACGAAGGTACAGGTCTAGGAGTGGACTGCAATAAATGACCCTGACCAACAGTTTAGGAAGGATGGACTTCAGCATCAAATAGAACTGGATTCAAAACCTAGCATATCCATCTCATAGCTTCATGGAAGGGTACATTTATCTTGCAGAATTTTCTTTAGTATGTTCTTGTTTTATTTTTATTGGGATGTGGACATCAATTTGTCACAAATCCTATCACTCACTATTGCAACATGCCTTGCCTGATATACTCCTCATCTATCACTTACCTTTCTTTCATGATCCGTGCAGGCTCACTGCCTCACTTCCTCTTGGATTTCTTGCTACTAATCTGAATGAAGTTAAGAATAAGAGAAAGATAACTAAAATAAATTTTGAGGTTTATATTTTTTTCCTTTTGACATTATCCTGAAAGAGGGTAATAGCTTGGAAAATATTTTTTCTGTTCATATCATTATGTAATGTGTATTTTAGTAGACCAAATTCTTTTGAAGGTATTAGAAGAGGAATATTTGGTTTCAAAATATTCAGTACTCTAACCTATTCAGAAATTGGTACTTTGCTTGAACTTCTTTGTGATTTTATGGAAATTATAAGACCCTTGGAAGCAAAAACTGCATTTATTTATCTTAGAATTATCAACAACAGGTGTCAAAATGCCACACACTAGTAGGTGCTCAAAAAATAATAATAAGTAATTAGTAATCTCATGAAATCATTATCATAGATTTTTATTTTTAATATGTAGCCATGTTCCAAAATAGTATTTTAGGGGTCCATAAAATTCATAGAGAAGAAATAATAAACTTATTGGAAATTAGAGGAGATCACTGAAGGCTGAAGAAGTGTTACACTTCTCACTGTGTAATGGAGACGAAAAAAGGCTAACTCAAAGCATCATAAATGTGATGAGAAGCCTGAAGGGACTGCACCTCAGCAACTCCTCTGTTAGGAAGAAAAAACTGGGTACAGCCCTGATTCAAAGTTACCGTCTGTTTTTTATTGTAAAGACAAGGAGGTTTCACAAGAAAAATCAGTTCAAAGCATCATAAATGTGATGAGAAGCCTGAAGGGACTGCACCTCAGCAACTCCTCTGTTAGGAAGAAAAAACTGGGTACAGCCCCGATTCAAAGTTACCGTCTGTTTTTTATTGTAAAGACAAGGAGGTTTCACAAGAAAAATCAGTTGATTCAATCATTACAAAAGGACACAAAGACATTGGCAGTGTTACAAAGTTATCTATGGATAAGTGTAGCTTAAACAATGGAAACTAGTAACATCAGTAAAATTAACAAGACGGCATTCCAAAGTACAATTTGTGAAAAGCTAAGTTGGTCAAACTGTGATCATTGTCTAAAGTATAACCTCTCCTTAAATGATATAAGCAAAAGTTGCATTCTTATGATAAAATCTAAGAATAATTATCTCTAAAGTTTCCACCAATAGACAGCTTGCCCCTAGCAAAATTTTTTCACATCTTTCCCCTCAGCAATTCCTAAAATCTCTTAACAGGATTGGTATGACAACCACCTGTTAGCTCTAAAATCATTTAAGTATACAATCCCATATGTAAGTAGTGATTAGAGTTGATTAGATGGGCTGTTGCCCTCTGGCTGTAGGCCCTCACCTCCTAATCCAAGGACTTTTGCCCCATACATGTATTGACCTAAACACCCTATTCTAAAAATCAAATGAGAGTCAAGATTTGTAACCCTCTACAAAGGGGTCATATCAAGATGGAAATAATTGATCTGCCTAAGAATGGAGCTGTGTTCATAAGCACAACAACTGGCCAGGTTTGCAAGTGATGACAGAGATAAAACACTTTAAACAAGTTAGAATTCCTTAAGATTGCCTAAGAAAAATAAACAAAGGACCTAGTAAAATGCTTGGCTTCCTGTAACTAGTTAGGATGGAGCCATAGGCTACTGTAATTTGAAAAATGAATGGAGAGTGTAATGGTACTTATCAGAGGCCGGAGGGTGGGAGATTGGAGAGATGTTGGTTAAAAGGTAAAAAATTTCAGTTATGCAGGAGTAATAAATTCAAGAGATTTATTGTACAATGTGATTATAATTAATAACAATATATTGTGTACTTGAAAATTGCTAAGAGAGTAGATTCTAAGTATTTTCATCACATACACAAAAAAATAAGTATGTGAGGTAATGCATAATTTAATTAGCTTTATTTAGCCAATTCACATGTATACATATATGAAACATCAATTTGTACACCATAGAGATATACAATTTTTGTCAATTAAAAATAAATAAATAAAAAACAAAT
>NW_007741382.1:20858-22193 GCF_000696425.1 Galeopterus variegatus | reverse complement strand
AAATGGGAAGTGTTATAGTGCTGTATGGAAAGAAATATATTAAGAGGAAATATGCCAATATATTTTCTTGTATATTTTCAAGTTCTGTTGTTTATTATATAAAGATTATAGAACAATCTTATAGAAGGTAATGATGGTATTAAATGAGTAATATGGAATTACTATATGCCAGACACTGTTCTAAATAATTTACATATATTTTCTCGTTGAATCCTCATATAAACTTCAGAAGGTATGTACTGTTACCCCTATTGCACAAAAAAGGGGGCAGAGACACAGATAAAAATATGCACAAAATCACAAATTAGGTAATGGTGATGCCAATATCTTCTACAGCTGTGTCTACTAAGGACAATATTTTCAAAAGCTATTTCATTTTCAGGTATATACCAAACACTGATGAGTGTTTATGTCAAACAGAAGATGTCAATAGATGAAAACAGTAAAAATGATAAATAGATATGATATAGTGAGAATAATAGAATACCACACAGCAATGAAAATGAACAAACTGTTGCTACATGCAGTCATATGAATTTGGATGGAGCATACAAGAATTGTTCTCATGAAGTTGATTACATTTTTCTGTGTTTTGTTTTTTTTCTGATAAGAGATCTTAAATATCACTTAAATCACTTTAAATTGACAGATCAAGTATTAATACCTCCTTTCTTTGTTCTTAAAATTTTCTATCAATTAACTCTATTTATTCAGTTCTTCTTTATGTCCTCAAATCCTCAAGAATATTTTTGAATGTCATTGGTCTAGGCAACTTATTTATATTCAAATATATATGTAGCCAATGAGTAGCAAGAATTATCTCTGGGTTAAATTATATGTGTTTGGTCTTTTTATAAATTGTGCAACATTCTTTCACATGGATGCTGTACCATGAAACAGTAAAAGTATGCTGTGCTTATAACAGTAATGTATGAGAGAATTTAATTCCCGTCTTAATATGCTACCAAATAATTAGAAATTTAGCTACTCTAATGGCTGAAATATATTTCAGTTTAATTTTAACATGCATTTCTCTTTCATAAGTGAAATTGAGTATCATCAGATATAAGAGCCTTATTTTTCTCTTTTTAAATTTACTGTTAATATCTATTTTCAACTTGATATTCACCCATCAACAATTTTTGATTTATAATTGTTTATCTTTTAGAAAATTATCTGTTTTAATTATGTATTGCAAATATTTTCCCAGTTTGTTTTTGTCTTTTACTTCAAGTATTGTGGTGTGGTATTGTTTTTTTTTAAGTTTTTAAAACTTATATATCAAGTTGTTTAATCTTGGAATTTCTGTAATTTATTTTATTTTTTTTTTAATTT
>NW_007741382.1:18198-19816 GCF_000696425.1 Galeopterus variegatus | reverse complement strand
TCCTCCTCTCCTCCCCCTCCCCTCCTCCTCCTCTCCTCCCTCTCCCCTCCCCCTCTCCTCCCTGTCCTCCTCCTCTCCTCTTCCTCCTCCTACTCTTTCTTCTTCTTCTTCCCCATCCTTCTTCTTCTCCTCTTTGTCCTCCTGTTTTCTCTTAGTTCTCCTCCTTTTCCTTCTCCTCCTCCACCTGCTTCTCCTCTGCTATGGTTTAAATGTGTCTCCCAAAGGTTCATGTACTGGGAACTTAACCTACACTGTAACAGTGTTAAGAGGATGGGAAATCCTGCTAAGGTGATTGAAAGGTGGGGTATTTAAGAGGTGATTAGATTGTGAGGACTGTGCCCTGAATGAATTAATCCATTGATGGTTTAGTGGGTTGTCATGGGTGTGGTTATTATGGCTCTATAATGAGAGTGAGTGAGAAGCACAGCTCTCTCTTGCTCAGTCCATTTGCCATTGGATGCCCTGTGTTGCTATAGATAATTACCACTGAGAACGAGGCCTCAAAGTAAAAATAAACAACTTCCATTACATCGAACGAAAAGAACTTCTGCACAGCAAAAGAAATGAATAGAGTGAAGAGGCAGCTAGCAGAATGGGGCAAAATATTTGCATACTATTCATCTGACAAGGGATTAATAATCAGAATGTACAAGGAACTTAAACAACTTAACAGCAAAAAACAAATAATTCAATTAAAAGATGGGAAAATAACCTGAATAGACATTTCTCAAAAGAAGACATACATATGGCCAACAAGCACATGAAAAAATATTAAGCATTACTAATCATTAGGGAAACACAAATTAAAACCATAATGAGATATCATCTCATCCCAGTTAGATTGGCTATTATCAAAATGACAGAAAATAACAAATGCTGATAAGGGTGCAGAGAAAGGGCAGCTCTTATACACTGTTGGTGGAATGTAAATTTAGCACAGACATTATGGAAAAGTATGTGGAGGTTTCTCAAAAAGCTAAAAATAGACCTACCATATGATTTAGTAATTCCTATGCTGGGTATTTATCCAAAGGAAAGGAAATTAGCATACCAAAGAGATATCTGCACCCCATGTTTATTGCAGCATTATTCACAACAGCCAAGACATGGAATCAATCTAAATGCACATCAATGGGTTAATGGATAAAGAAAACGTGGGCTATATACCCAAAGGAATATTACTCAGCCATGAAAAAGATTGAGATCCTTTCATTTGTGGCAACATAGATAAGGCTGGAAGAAATTTTGTTAAGTGAAAAATGTCAGACACCCAAAAATAAATATCACAGATTCTCACTCATATATGGAAGCTAATAATAATAATAATAATAATAATAATAATAATAATAATAATAATAAAAGTTGAACTTTTAGAAGTAGAGAGTACAATGCTGGTTATTAGAGGATGGGGAGGGGAGGGGGAAGTCGAATAGCGAGAAGTTGGTTAGTGAGCACAAAATTACAACTAGATAGGGAAAATCAGTGCTAGTAATGTATAGTAGTGTTAAGCATCTATAAATAACAGTACCGTATGTTCTCAAATGGCTAGAAGAGAGGAGCTCCCATGTTCTCATCACAAAGAAACAATAAATTTTTGCAATGATGAACTTGCTAACTA
>NW_007741382.1:14485-17753 GCF_000696425.1 Galeopterus variegatus | reverse complement strand
TAGAGGATGGGGAGGGGAGGGGGAAGTCGAATAGCGAGAAGTTGGTTAGTGAGCACAAAATTACAACTAGATAGGGAAAATCAGTGCTAGTAATGTATAGTAGTGTTAAGCATCTATAAATAACAGTACCGTATGTTCTCAAATGGCTAGAAGAGAGGAGCTCCCATGTTCTCATCACAAAGAAACAATAAATTTTTGCAATGATGAACTTGCTAACTACCCTGATTTGATCACTACATATTGAATATATGTATTTAAATATAACTCTGTACCCCATAAATATGTACAATCAATATGCTTAATTAAAAAATAAATAAGTCTTTTTTAAATGAAATAATCCAGAAGACTCAATTATTTAGTGAAGACTCAGGTTTAGGTGTAGTTCTAGGTCTAGGACCAAGGCTTCAGCAATAATCTTACTCCCAAAGACTTTTCTTGAGAAGTCAGAAACTTGAGTGTTCAAAATTTCTGTAGAATTTATTTTGCCAGCAAAGGTACCTAAGTTTCAGTATCAAAAAAGCCTAAATGTTGAATTCTGACATTCAAGCTGCCTGGTGGGGCAGTGTCAGTGGGTTGATGATAATGCTTTTTGTCCAGTGATAGAGCAACTTCAGTGGCTGCAGTCTTCTTCTCATCAATCCAATAAAATAGCATAGATTTGGTCATTGGAACTTGAAGTTTAACTTCCTGTTTAATTAGTCCAGTGATAGAGCAACTTCAGTGGCTGCAGTCTTCTTCTCATCAATCCAATAAAATAGCATTGATTTGGTCATTGGAACTTGAAGTTTAACTTCCTGTTTAATTAGCCAGAACCAGTGTGTTTTTATTAAAATCAACTACTCTGAAATCTATATGAATTGGAGGCAGATATAAATAAAAGCAAATGACCCTCAGGATATTGTTGGAAGTTTGGGATTAGTTTTATTAAAAGAAAAACCTTAGACAAATTAAACCTAACATAATTCAATTAAGCAAAAATGATTCATGATTATAGAGCAGCACTCAGAGCCAGAAGAGTTTCAGAGAACTCTGCTTCACAAATGAAAGAGTGTTTATAGACTGAAAATGAAAGCAAAGTGCAGAAATAGCTCGATTGGTTACAGTTCAGAGCTTGCCTTATTTGGACATGGTCTGATCAGTTGGCAGCCTGTAATTGGCAGAAGTTTGGGTGCTGGGATTGGTTGACACTCAGCTATTTGTTACAAGATATACACTCCTTAGTTTGTTTACACACTAAGTTAGGTTGCAGTTCTCTAAGCAGGAACTTAAGGTTGAGAGGCAGCTTTCGGCCAAATTTATTTTATTTTAACAGCTTTCTGGCCTAGCTTTTATTCCGTCATTTGAAAGCATAAATAAGGTATGTGGCTCGTAGAAGCCCATGGCATGCATTGACAAGGTAACTAAGTTACCATGTGTAGATAATTGGAATAAAGTCCAAGTGAAGATGTTTCCAGAGAAAAATATACAGTATTCCCCCCTTATTCATGGGGGACATGTTTCAAGACCTCCAGTGGATGCTTGAAACCTATACACACTATTTTTCCTACATATACATACCTATGATAAGTTTAATTTATAAACTAGGCACAGTAAGAGATTAGCAACAATAGCTAATAATAACATAGAACAATTATAAGCATCACTAAACTTGCGCTCTGGGGTCATTATTAAGTAAAATAAATATTACTTGGACACAAAAACTGCAAAGCAGGGTAGTCAATCTGATAAAAGAGATAGCTACCAAGTGACTAACAGGTAGGGAGCACATACTGCGTGGGTATGCTGGACAAAGGGATGATTCACATCTGGGATGGAGTAAACAGTGTAAAATTTCATCATACTGCTTAGATGGAATGTAACTTAAAACTTATGAATTGTGTATTTTGAGAAATTTCCATTTAATAGTTTTGGACCTCAGTTGACTGCAGGTAACTGAAACCATGGAAAGCAAAACTGGGGATGGGGAGGGGCACTACTGTAAAAGACATGAAGAATCCAAAAAAATGTATGATGACTGTAGGTTTCTCCTATACTGGACAGCTTAAACAAAGAGAATGGAAAGCTCAGTGCCTTAATTTCTCAGTTCCCAGTAAAAAACGGTAAGTCATATCATTTCTATGACTGTGTTTAAATAATTTTTTATCGATCACACCTTCGAGAAAGATGTTACCTGAAACCTTAAGTTACATTTTGATTCTGTGAATTTACGAATTAAGATGTCTACTAAACTCTGAGCCTCAATATAGCAGTGAAATGGAAAGGCTCTTGAACTAGACTGCTTTAGTTCAGGTTCTGGTTCAGTTATTTTCTAGCTTTATAATTTTGGGCAATTTAACATTTCTGTGTTTTAGTTTTGTCGCTTGAATAGTAATGCCTACTTTAAAAGGTATTGTGAGGAGTGAAGGCTCAAAACAGTTTCTGAAAAATTGTGCTTACTCAAGTAAGTCTAGCCATTATCAATTATGGAAATTATTGTTGTCTCATGCTAAATTTAGATAAGAAAATATATGAAAGAGTAGGAGCATGAGAACAGAAATGGCTGCAAATGGGGATAACTAGATTGCTGGAGTATTCCTCAAAGCCACTGACCACACACCTTCCTTGTAGGCAGAAGCAACCGCTCATCCCCAGCGTCTCACAGGGCTGTTCCTGCCTCGCTCAAAGATTCCATAACAACCCCTGGAGATGTCAAACCTCCTCGTGCACTCCTCCACTTTCTCTATCATTTTATCCAGATCTATAATGATACTGAGAACTTAGCATTCCCCAGGGGCCCTATTATGAAGTTAACCTGGGAGGAAAAAAAGTGAAAGCATAGAAAAGGTTTGTAAATTTATATTGGAAAAAAAATAAATAAAAGATATTTGCAAGAATGGATTCTGAGAGTGTTCAACCAAGCAGAAAAAAACCATAATTTTAGTAAAGCTGATTTTTAAAAAGGATATTGATTAAAGATTATGGATTTAATATTTTAATTAGAAAAAACAAAAATGGTTCTAGTTGATTGTTAACTAAGATTTGAAATCACAGTTATCCCTCGCTAAGTAAGAATGGGATGATAGAAATTCCTTGGTCTAATGTAGTGGAAAAAATAAGAAAACTTACATTTATAAAGGTTGAAATAGATTTAAGGTGTGCAATTTACTCTTGCATAGTTCTGCTCTAGTGTTCCCAGAGATATTTCATAAGACATCAGAACATCTAGAATGGCATTTTTTTTTTTTTTTTTTTTTTTGTTTTTTGTTTTTTTACGTGTCCGGCAACGGAT
>NW_007741382.1:4348-13578 GCF_000696425.1 Galeopterus variegatus | reverse complement strand
TAAGACATCAGAACATCTAGAATGGCATTTTTTTTTTTTTTTTTTTTTTTTTTTTTTTTTTTTTTTTTTGTTTTTTGTTTTTTTACGTGTCCGGCAACGGATCACAACCCTCAGTGTTGCCCCCGTACCGGACCGGGGACCGGCAACGGGATCACAACCCTTGGTGTTGCCCCCGCGCCTCGCTCAGCCAGTGAGCGGGAACCAGTCTGTATGTGGGATCCGAACCCTCGGGCGGGAGCGCCGCCATGCTTCCCAAGCGGCGCACTATCCAGTGCGCCACCGGGCCGGCCCCTAGAATGGCATTTTTGATGGGAATAATATTATTGTTGAAATATGTTGTGGTGGTATTTCTTTGAAAATCAGAGATATCGCTAGTAGATTCTATCATTTAAATGGGTTCCCAAATTTTATTTGGGATGAGGTAACCACAGGATAACAGATGCCAAACCATTTCATTTTAATGCAAATATGATTGATTGGTTATTGAGATCCTGAAACTGAAAGAGATAGGCAACTCAATAAAATTGAATTCAGATTGCAAAAAGGTAAAGAGTTATACAAAACAAACAAAATAAACAAAAAATTATAGATCTGGGAAGCAAAGGTCTTGAATCAATATGTTGACAACTTAAAGTGCTCACCCAGTTCTCACAAATGAGTCAGTTCACAATCCTAGATCCACTTTACAAAGTTGAACCTAAGTAACAAAACCAAAGGATTCTATAATAATATTATAAGTACATATTATAAATATTCATTTTTGCCTTTGTTGAAGAAATCTGTCAAGTGCATACCATGGTGATTGTTAGGGATTTCAGGGATTGTTAGGCATATGTCCAAGTGAGTGCAAATTTCTGGGGACCCATAATAATGCTGTGTTCCATGGATCAAGGTAGAGAATTAGCATGGTACAGTGACAGAGTTTCACTTATGATTGCTACATAGTTGGTCCACGGGGCCTCAAACCCATTCTTTTACTACTTTTTTTAATGCCTGAATATAGAATTTAAACAATTAATGTAGCAATTGGTATATTATCCATATTAGCTTTTTGGTTTATGGAGTAAGGACTACTATGCTAGAAAGAGGTTTATGCTATGTCATTTAATTGACCCCTAGAATATCTCCATTTAGTTTACCTTTAGACTGTACAGAATAGAGATGGGACTTGGGAAATAACTGTGGATTATGATTCATTTAATC
The DNA here is from genome assembly GCF_000696425.1 of Galeopterus variegatus. Lineage (NCBI taxonomy): Eukaryota > Metazoa > Chordata > Mammalia > Dermoptera > Cynocephalidae > Galeopterus > Galeopterus variegatus. Next base: position 12,375 of record NW_007741382.1, on the reverse strand, counting down.
AGATCATGATCTCAGTTGAAGCTTCCATTCTGGGTGTATTCTCTATTGAAGTAAGCCAACACAGCTCATGGCATTTTACTTATTGCTTTTGAATTTGCCTCATGTTTTTCTACCCAAATAAACTAAGAATATCAATAATGGATTTATATTTTTGGACTGGAAGCCTCTATAAATTCGAAGACATTTCTCTTTATATAAACATTTATCGATGTATGCATGTATGCACACAAATACAGACACACACACAAAGTTGATAGGGCATCTCTCTCAGGGCTAGGTAGGGAGTTTTCTAAATGAGGGATCCTGAAATTTAAGCTTCATTAGCTTCATGAAAAATCTGCCTCTGAGTATATCATTACTATTTTTCTTCAGAACTCTATGAACTCTGGTGATCTGCAATACAGTTTACTTTAAAGGGTCTTTTCTCATCTTGATGTTCTATAGAACATGATGGTGGTCCAGTAAAGGAGGGGGGAAGATAATTCCCAATAAAATACTTTTTTTTGCGTCTGTCATCTCAATTAAATCCTGGATTCTGTACCCTGGAGCATGTTAGGTAACCCCTCTAAAGGACATTTGCAACACAACTGCAAGAGTTACTATGCATGGTAGACATGTGTAAAGAAAAAAACAAACTTTTCTCCTGTTCTATTTCCAAATAGATGGACTTTGACTTTACCTTCTTCTAGTTACTAGAAATCTGATAAAGGTAGAAAGTCAGCTGTATTACCAGGCAACATTGTTTATGGCAAAAACAGAAAAACAGGCTGATTTTTAAACTTCATCTGGACAGGGAGCACTAGTAAAAAACAATCACACCAGAAAAACCTGGGTGGAGCCATAACTTTGGGTTTTCCTGAGCTTGGTGATTCTGGTCATTGAGCATCACCCTTTTCTGGTAAACTGGAAGCTGTTATAAAACTATCAGGAGAGATATTGATTCCTCCATGGAGCTCAGGGTCTCTCAAGGAGCTCAGGGTTACGTACTTGCCTTAGTGTTTTTGTCTTGGTTTAATTGCCAGAATGCTTCTTTTGTGGTTATCTTCTTGGTAAATTCACTCATTCCTTTGACATCTGCATGCAAATCTTACCTTATTAATACTTCAACCACACTGCCAGCCCCCCACCTTTATACTGATCTACTGACTCTATTTTCCATCTTACTTCTTTTCCATGACAACAGGAGTGTTTGTCTGTTTTGTTTCCTAATATACTATATGTTTATCAAAGAGTGCTTGTCATATGTGAGCTTCTTAATAATTGTATTGTAATTAAAATTGTTGTTGAGTGAAATAAATTTACTTTTCCCTGAGTTCACTCGGTCACACTTTTTCTATCTGTATCATTTTTTTTTTTCCTTTTTGTCTTTTTTTACTGACTGGTAATGGGATCGCAACCCTCGGTGTCGCGCCCTTACTGGGGACCGGCAACGGAATCACAACCCTCGGTGTTGCGCCCGCACCGCGCTTAGCCAGTGAGTGGGAACTGGTCTCCACATGGGATCCGAACCCTCGGCGGGAGCGCCGCCGTGCTACCAAGCGGTGCACTCTCCAGTGCGCCACTGGGCCGGCCCTATCTGTATCATTTTAATTTTTTTTTTTCTTTTTGAATTCTTAGGCTTCTGCTGGATTCTATTAATTCATGGAAGTGATTACTGCACTAAGCATATCAACTTGGTTAACAAAAGACATAAAATCTACAGAGGAAGTGAAGGAGAAAACATTATTTTCAGAGAAAGAGGCAATCCGTAGATTGGAGAATGTAATCTCTGTGGAAAACCACAACTGTGCTCTCTGAAGAAGGGAGGTAGAAACTGGAATTTGTTTTACAGTCAGTCTTACATACCTATTTAGCAGACTTGGGGAAATTCTATGAATATTTATAAGGGAAGTAAAGCATGTGCCCAATGGGTAAACATACATGTAACATACATCCTGTGTTTACTTCAGGGTGGGGTTTAGTATTAAAACTAGATGAAATTTGGCTCTTTACAACAAAAGGTGAGCCACAGGCATGAAGATAGTTCATGCACAGTCTGTTACCAGCCATAACTGGTTTGAGGCTTGCAGTTATTTATCAGGAAAGAATGCTTGTGAAGCTGATTTTCTGTCCAGTTGAAGCTGTGGCAGGGCCCCAAAATGGGGAAGGGGAGGGAGGATTGGTAGGCTGGTGCCAGTGCCAGGTGGTCTCTTGGAGGTCAGCTGGGAAATTTCTCTCTGATAACTTAAAGAATGTCCGCCTCCTTCAACAGTGAGTGTTCAGGTTTTTCTTTCCTCTAATTAAGCAGAAATCAGTTCCTTAAAAAAAGATGTCAAAATCTCGTGCCAGTCAGTAACATATATATAGTTTTTGTACACATGGGGATACGTGTCTGACCTCCTACCCTGCTACAGCTATTTGGTTCTGTTTTGGTGTGTCTCATTTTATTTATTTATTTATTTTATTTATTTATTTTTTAAACTGTCATACATTTGCGTTCATAAAATTTTATTTATTTATTTATTTATTTATTTATTTATTTATTTATTTATTTATTGGTGTGTCTCATTTTAGCTGGAGGAAGTCCATTTTACCTGTCTGTTGGGGAATATTTTAACAATTTTAATTCCCCACTTTCATCAAAATGTAACAAAATGTTTCTATTAAATGAATTTTTTTTTTGACTAATTTTTTAAAAAGTTTTCTTTTCCTTGCAGTGTCTTTGTAGTGTCTTTCTGAACACACATTGTTGAAGAAAGTGGACATTCTTTATGTTACCTACCTGTAGCAGTTTCACATTAGAAAATGATCAGTAAGTACCATGTGCCAGGTTACTTTTAATTTTCCTTTTGTCCCAGGGTTTTGAGGGTAAATTTGCTTATCCTTACTTCTCACCAGTCAAATAGGGTAGCAACTTTCCTACCCATGTGTCGAGCTCTTTTACTGCTGGTAATCCTGCTAACTGGGCCAATCGTCGAGCTCTTGCTGGGTCTGAAGCTTATAAACCCCTCAAGCCCACTCACAGACTGGGTCACAAACCCTTCACATGCCAGGCTGGGTCCCCAGATCCTTCAAATGCACGTCTATGAGCTAGGTAACTGGCAAAAAGGTCCTTGGAGCCGTAGGTTAGAGAGCATGGCTGTGCAACATGGCAGATGCCCAAGGCAGTAAAACACCAGCCAAGGTGGTGGTGCCACCCATGCACACTAACTCCACCCACACACAACTTATAAGAATGTGCCATACCACTCCCAACCGGATCTAAGATAAAGGGGCTTGATTAAATTATTCTATTTTCCCAACACCATGTGACATAGAGGTGGCTTCCTCCTGATTCCTTTACTTCATGTTTTTAGGAAGAAAATTGGTTCCAGACAGAATTCCTTCCACTATAGGCTATGCTCTTTACTCACTAAACAAAGAGAATTCACTGCAGGCATGGCCATCAACTTCAGGAAGCCTATTTTCTGGTGACTTCTGAGATTGATTGCCACAGTCTTTTGTTTTCTAGAGCAGTTGATAAAATTTGAGCCTCATTGCATCTGGCCAAAATTCTAATTTTTAATGTGTTTTTCATGGGTGTTTAGCTGTGTCCTGGTTTTTCTAGAAATGAAAGTTGCACTTCTATTTCTCAAATTTCTTATCATCTTTGCATAATTCCCAGATAAAAAGGAAAGAAATGCTGCCTTCTTCAAATCATATTTGTTTGAGTTGAAAAATGTAACATTCAATCTCCATTTTATTAAAATTTTTTCTAAATACATGTTTGTTTTTACCTAAATGCTTCTTTACGAGCACCTATAATATTGATATACAGCAGATTGATTTTTAAATCAGTTCTAAATAGTGTATTCATTTTCTATTTGCTGCACTAACAAGTTACCACAAACTTGTCAACTTAAAACAATACGAATTTATTATCACACTGTTTTGGAGGTCAGAAATCTAGCACCTCTCTCACCAAGCTAAAGTCAAGGCCTCTTCAAAGCTATGTTCCTCTATGGAGGCTGTAGGGGAGAATCCATTTCCTTTTTTTTCCACCTTCTTTCAAAGCTGCCTACATCACTTGGCTTTTGGCCTCCTTCCTTCATTTCAAAGCCAGTAAAACAGCATCTCTCTGACTTCCTTCCATTGTCACATCTCTTTTACTGACACCAACTTCTCTTCTGTCCCCTCTTCTGCCCACCTAGATAATCTGGGATAATGTTTGTATTTTAAGGCAACTGCTTAGAAAAGTTAATTCCATCTGCAAACTTAATTCCCCTTTGCCATGTCACTTAAAATATTCACAAGTTTTGAGCATTTGGGCCTGGGTATCTTCTCGGGGAAGGGGCGGGGAGCCTGTGGCATTATTCTGCTTACAACAATAGTTTCTTGTTTTAGTTGTAATTTCCCCTACATATCATGCATGCCTTTCTTTAGGCATATACTTTCTTTCTGGTTTATATGCATGTAGTATTTATTTTTTATTGTTTCTATGGTTAATTAAACATTAAACTAAAAATTGCTATTATATATATTTAAATTAAAAAGTAGTTATTTTTTATGATAATCACGATGGCTTGGAAGTAATACATATCCTCTATTTAAAGGCTGCATAATTTTCTATATATCTGTAAAATCAATCCATTCATTCTTTTGTGTAAATCCTCTAACATCATTATTAGATGTTGAGCTTCTTCACCTCACAGATACTTTAAGTACTTATTGAAAATCCCATTTCCATCTTTTAAGTTTCATCTAGTTTTATTTTAATGTTGCCTACACAAATATTTCATATTTAATTTAATATATCGATATTACGGCAGAAATTGCTGGTGGTCCCAGAGATTTAGTTTCTCTTTTGTACAGGGATAGAACACCTACATTGTAGCTGGGCATATGGGCAGCTGGAACATAGACTTTACATTATGGCCTCCTACCCTTTAGATAGTTATGATCTTTTAAGTATGCTCGAGCTAATGAGATTTGAGGGCTTTGTTCTTAAAGGGAGAGGAAAGGGAAAATGCCCCCTCTTCCTTTTCTTGGTCTTGTTACTTGGAACATTGATATGAAGTCTGGAGAACTATTTTTTATAATGAGAATGAGAGCCATATACTAGTCTAAGATATTAAAAAACTATAGGTACCCTAGTTCTTCAGCAACTGTACAACAGCTCTAAACTCAATCTACCTGCATTACACTATGCAGATCCATAACGTCATGGGGAGGTCATTTCTGAACCCCTGCCTCACAGTGGTAATATAAATACTACAGAGCCAAAAAGTCCCAAGAGCTTTATTTATTTAGTGGTTGCAAGATTTATGTCTATGTTCTACTATAGGGCCAGGATTAGGATGAGGAGAGAATATTAAAGCCGTTTCCATGGATCAAAAATTTAGGAGAGTGTCAAAAAACTCGGCAATCAAAATAAATAACACTTAATGTAGCATTTAAAAAATTAAAATTAATGCAAAATACTCATGCACAAAATATAAAAAATTTAAATGAAGACAGTGTGTCATTTCCTTGTTTTCTTTATTACCCCAAATTATTATGCATTGGGAGCATCTTTCTAATAATCCCTACTTTTGGATTTATGAGGGTTGACAATGACTAAAGGATGGGTTGGGCAATATGCAGCATTATACATATAATTATAGTTCCTTATTTTTATTAGAAAATATTTAGCATTAATTAACTTTTTCCTCCTAGTCCAAAATGTAGGAGGATGTTTTGCTAAATGTCCACAAAGGCACAAATTTTCTCTTTCACCTCAAGTTCTAATGCAGCTCGGCAGTCCCTGTCATTCTTTGCCTGCTTGGGCACAGTATTTTGTAATTTCTGTTTTATTTATCCCAGCCTCCACCCCTTGATTTCAAGAAGTGAGGCTAGCTTTTGTTCCTTGTCCTCACTAAACTTCCATGTGCCTCTAGATGAGAACAAAGCACACATGGCTTCAGCGTGGGTCACTGCCATGTGTTCTAATTCCATATATTGTCTGGGAATGTTTCTCTTGTTTGGAGACCGTGCCTGTCATTTCATTTTATATTTTCATATACTTTATGTTTCATTTTTACATGTTTAGAAGTGAAGGGGTGTATGAAAAGTGAGGGCTTAACTGAGTTACCTTGGCCATGGGTGCATACTTTTAACATATGATGAAACTGAGATCTAGAGAGACTTCTATGATGATGAATCATAGATGGCTTTTAGAATGAAGATGCCATTGACAATGTTATGCCATATCTTGTTCTCCTGATACATACTTTTCTTTAAGGCTTCCACTTGACAGAAAGATATAATTACTTAGAACTAATTAGAAATTACTAAGGAATAATACCAGAGCACATGTATTTGGGGCAATTTACTACATTGTTGCCTGTCCTTCTATTATTTTCTTTATTATGAATATTCATGAGATACAAAGCTAATTGTCACCCCTCATGCCCATGATGTGAGAGCCAGATTCCTACTGGCAACATACCCATTATAAGAATTGAATAACTTTGCAAAGTTATTTTCCTTTTGTGATAGCTGATCTAATTTTACAAACCTATAAAGAAAAACGTTATTTATTAGATGTGCATTTCTTTTTATTTTCCTCCAGCAGTGTGATTCCTTCAGTGAAGCCATACTGGAATAAAATTTCTATTATAAGAAACTATTCATTTCTCTGGTTCTTTTCCCTGTTTGTTATAAAAGGATGAAAATAGCTGCTTTCATTTCAAATATTTTTCAGAGGTTGCAAACCTTAAAATGCTAGTGATTATGTTAGATAGGTCTTAAATTAATATTCACCTGCTCATTAGATGCAATATAGTTTGAGATATATATCATGTATATCACTGAAAATTTTTGGTGTAAGTTCATGGAAAATCTATTTACTTTCATAATTTTTAAATTTGGGAAAAATGATAGTGTGAAGAAATAAGGCAATTTCCACATAGTGCAATATATAGTCTGGAAATGTTATTATTTTGTCCACTTTGGTAAATATAGCTTATAGTTGTTTAAATTTTTTTAAAGGACAAGTAGGATGGTCTAAGTTTATATGAAGTTATGATGGTCATTTCTTGTAGGGAAAACTGATCTAAAGTATCTAAAAATTTAATAGAAACCAAGCAAAATGTAATTTACATTATGTTAATTTAATTTTCTCAGCATATTATGACATCTGTAATTTTCCTGAAAACACTTCAGCACGGCGTGTTTAATAGGTTAAGCTATAACCAAAGTGCAGTCAGTTTTCCAAAAAAAAATATATATATATATGCTTTCCCATCAGATGATTCATATTCCACAGGGTGTGATTTAAAAGTGGTCCTATTTTATCTACCTAGATCAGCAATTTCTTAATTAGCTTAATAAATAAGAAATGGATTTTATTGGTGCAAATAATGACCAGTTAATGTTTATGTCTAAGTGTGAACTAACAGTATAATGCCCACCAAACTGAGAAAGTATCCTGAGACCAAAGAATGAAGCCAACAACTCCATATGCTTTAAGAGGAGTTTGTTATTATTATTACTATTATTATTACTGATGGGTGGTTATTTACAGGGATTGGGCGGAGGATCAATACATCCGAGTGTTGTGCAGCTGCTTTCTCCAAAACTGGGGGAGAGAAGGGGTGGAAGCTTATAATAGACTTAGGGACAAAAGTGTAGCCATGCCAAAGAGAGGAAGGCTGTGGAAGTGGAACATTCCCGGGTGCCTTGTAGCCTTCTGTTGCTTATCTTTGGGGTTGCAGCATCATTCCCCTCTGCAGGGAAAAGATTGTAGCTATTAAAGACAGAGCTCCAAAGGCCATGAAAATGGAGTGAGTTCTGACCAATGCTGTGGAGTTTAATATTAGAAATGTGCCCTCATTGATATGGTCAGTTAAAAAATGCATTCTGGGTAGATTATTTTAAAGATTTTCCCTGCCAATGGCTGAATAGGCTATATAACAGCAAGACTTAATTTGTCACCTTTATAGATCATGCATTAGGGTAACCCCCTTAAATGGCCCTGTGCTAGCCTTGAACCTGGAATTCTAGATTCCTGTTTTTTTTTTTTTTTTTTT
>NW_007741382.1:2285-4070 GCF_000696425.1 Galeopterus variegatus | reverse complement strand
CCTTTAACCTTAAATTTTTATTTCCTTTTTTTTTTTTTTTTTTTTTTTTTTTTTTTGTATTGTATATATTAAAGGCATACAACATGCTGTTTTGGCATACATGCACATAGTGGAATGATTACTACAGTTAAGAAAATTAACCTATCTATCACTATCCATATTTACCTTTTCTATTTGTGGTAATAGCACCTAAAATCTTTCTTAGCAAATTTCAAGTATACAATAAAATATTATTAACTATATTCCTCATTATGTGCATTACATCTCTAGACATTCATTCTATATAACTGGAACCTACTTCTCTCCATTTCCTCCCCCTCTCAACCCTTGGTATTCACAGTTCTACTCTCTGTTTCTAAGTTTTTAACTTTCTCTTTTTGAATTCCGCGTATGAGTGAGATTACTTATATTTATTTTTCTCTCCGTGTCTGGATTACTGCACTTAATATACTACAGGTTTGTGCATGCTGCCTCAAATGGCATTATCTCTTTCTATTTAAAGGCTGGATACTATTCCATTGTATATGTATATATATACTAGAATTTCTTTATTTGTATGTCAATGAACACAGGTTGTTCCCATATATTTGCTATTGTAAAGAATGCTGCAATAAACATGGAAGTGCAGATATTTCTTTGATATATTCATTTTATTTCCTTTGGGTATATACCAATAAGTATGATTACTGGGTCATATGGTAGTTCTATTTTTAATTTTTTGAGGACCCTTCATATTATTTTTCATAATGGCTGTACCAATTTATATTTCCAACAATGGAGTACAAAGGTTCACTTTTCACAACATCCTTTCCAACATTTGTTATCTTTTGCTGCTTGATAATAGCCATTGTAAAAGGTGTGAATAGAATAAAATACTTAAAAATAAATTTAACCAAGAAAGTGAATAATCTGTTCACTAAAAACTATAAAAATCAGTGAAAGAAATTAAAGGATACATAAGTCAATGGAAATATATCCTGTGTTCATGGAACGAAAGGAATAATAGAGTTAAAATGCCCATATTACCCAGTGATACACAGATTCAATGCAATCACTATCAAAATTTCAGTGATATTTTTCAAAGAAATGCAAAAATAATTCTAAAATTGGTATAGAATTGCAAAACGACCCCAAATAGCCAAAACGATCTTGAGGAAGAAAAACAAAGTTGGAGGCATAATACTTCCTGATTTTAAATTACAGATGCTCCTCAATTTATGACGGGGTTACATCTCTATAAAACCATTGTAACTTGAAAATTTCCAAAGTCATAAATGCATTTAATATACCTAACCTACTGAACATCATAGCTTAGAATAGCCTAATTTAAAGGTGATATGAATATTTACATTAGCTTACAGTTAGTCAAAATCAACTAATATAAAGCCTATTTTATAATAAAGTGTTAAGTATCTCATGCAATTTATTAAATATTGTACTTACAGTGAAAACAGAATGGTTGTATGGGTACTTGAATTACAGTTTCTAATGAAAGCTTATCATTTTTACACCATCATAAATCAAAAAATCGCAAGTGGAGTCACTCTAAGTCAGGGACCATCTATATATAACAAAGCTGTAGTAATCAAAACGGTAGGGAATTGTCATAAAAGCAGCCACATGGACCAATGGAGCAGAATAGAGATCCTAGAAATAAACCCAAGTTTATACAAGCCAACTAATTTTCTACAAGGGCACCAAGAATACACATTGGGAGAGAATAATCTCTTCAATAAATTGTGTTGGGAAAACTTTCTATCCACATGCAAAAGAAAAAACCAGACT
>NW_007741382.1:0-1597 GCF_000696425.1 Galeopterus variegatus | reverse complement strand
TTGGCTTTTGCACTTTATTTATTTATTTATTTTTTAAATATATATATCACACCAAAAGCTCAGGCAATAAAAATAAAAGTAGATAAGGGGATTGCATCAAACTAAAAAGCTTCTGCATAGCAAAGGAAACAATCAACAAAATGAAAAGTCAGTTAATATCCAAAATATATGAAGAACCCCTACAACTCAATAGCAAAGAGAGAGAGAGAGAGAAAACCTGATTAAAAAATGAGCAAAGGAACTGAATAGACATTTTCCAAAAAAGACATAAAAATGGCAACAACTATGTGAAAAGATAATCAACATCACTAATCATCAGAGAAATGCATATTAAAACCACAATTAGCTTTCACTTCATACCCATTAGATGTCTGATTCTTGTTAAGGGAGTAGCTGAACTCTGCCTTTGGAATTTTGATATGTATGCCTTGAATGAACATTTAGGTAAGTAGTGATCTAAACACTTACTAGGACAAGGAGCTGGGAAGTTGTGAGGTTAGTGAAGAGATTGCATAAAGTATCTTAGTGTTTACCACTAGTAAATGTTTAGCTAATTAAATGCATAATACATAGCAGAATAGTCTAAGACTCACTTTCACTATAACTGGTAAAAGTTTTCTGGAGGCATGTAGCTAATTATATATGTCCCCCAAAATTTTCTGTGGCTACAATTAGAAAAAATGGAGAGCTGTGTGTGTAACACCATATTATGTATATACAAACATTCATTTATTTGACAAATGTTTCTCATTATTTGCTATATGCACAATGAGCTGAGAAAGTGTCAAAGTACATAAGTCCAACCAAGGTTTATTAAAGGAAGACATAAACATTATCAAATGTTTATAGTGAAAATAAATGTATTCCATTTATCTCCAGGCATGTATATAAATATATATTATTTTAATATCTGTCGAGTACTGAATAAAAACAAAATTAGTTATTAATGATAATGCAGATACATCATAAGCTTTATTTAGTAATAATGATTTGCAATCACAATTTTGACTTTTCATGGCTGATCTCACATGCTTTTAGTTATAATTTAAACATACATTTATGAACAATAGATAATAATAACCCGATCTTTTAGGAAAAAATAGAAAGCTTCTGATATGTTAAAAATGAAATTTGGAAATATAAAATCTTATTGTAGTCCCTGCCCAATTCTCATTTAAATATATGTGATTCTGTTATTCTTGCAATTTGATTTGATCTATCTTCTTCACCCTTATTATTCAAAAGTTTATCATTTTGACATAAAATTATTACCTTAATCTAACTGCTAAGTGCAAAATCTTTGCACAGCGTTTTACATTTAATGAACACTTGAAAATATTGTGGGGATTCCATTAAAAATCAAATTTTGATCGCATTACAAAATTTTATATTTTTCCACAAAAGTGTAAGTACATCCTTAGTTCACATTCCTATTTGTTCCCTCACCTGCTTTTCGTGTCACTAATAAAACTTCAAAAGTTTATTGGGGAACTTATTCTGACAGTTTATTTATGGTCATAATTTCAATGAAATTCTCTGAAATTAAACTATTACTTTATTCTCTCATTCAATCATTAGCAACATGCAAGGTATTTTC
>NW_007741381.1:18976-25583 GCF_000696425.1 Galeopterus variegatus | reverse complement strand
ATTCCTCACATTTTCTTCTAGAAATGTAATTGGCATACTATTTTACTAAATATGTACCTGAAAGAAAGGTATATGCTGCAGATACATATTCTCTACATAAAAGTAAAAAAAAAAAAAAAATCGGGATTCTCATTTAAGCAAAAGTTGATAATGTGTCCCTAATATTATACAAAGAACTCTTTAGAATCTGGTACCTAGGGGTAAGAAAATATCTAAGCTCCAAAATTCACATATATTTAGAACATTCAAAGTAGAAGAGAAGGGGTCCATCTCATTTTAAACTCTTGTCTGTAGTTAAAAATGGCAAATTTGGACTGAACAGGTGGTAACTCCCTTTTCTATCCCTCCCATCCCAATAAGCTTGACAATATCTCCCTACACAGGGTGGTCTGCAAGTTTTATTTGCATGAGTCTCTATCTGTGGCTTAGTGAGACTCACTGTGTTCAATTCTAAGCTCTAAAAGTGCCTGAAACACGTTGAAGTTTCACTGCCGTGTCTCCAGTTCCTGCCTAAGGGTCTGTGACATAGTAAGCCCCAATAAATATTTATGGAAAGAAGGGTGGGAGAGGAAAGGATGATAAATGAAGGATGGAAGAAGGAGGGGGGGAGGAAGGGAGGAAGGGTGTCTATATCACGTGCACACTGTGACCAAATGGGCACTGTTTGTAGCTCAGATAGTCAAAGATATCTTCATGATTGTTAGCTGATTCATTCTGTCATTGAGGTTACCAGAACGAGCAACCAGTAGCCAGGAAGCCAGCCATCATTTTAAAGATTGGATCTCAACAAATATTTACCCGACTGATTTGGTGTTTCACACTCCATAAAATGGGATGTTCAGAGAATTAGAACTTTCTACCTCAGACTGCTTTATTTTAACACTTTCCTTAAAAAGGAGTCCATCCTTTTTGACTACTAGACATTAGGTGACACAGAGTGTCTTACGTGTGTTCAGAGTAGCTTCATGCATAAATCTGATTCAGTAGGAACAGTGCTTACTACGTCATGTTGCTGTGACACACGTGCACATAAAGGCCGTCCCACTGACTGAAAGCATATATGGAAAAGAAAATAACTGTGGAAAAACTAGAGGACTGAGGAGGAGAGGGACTGTTCAATATGTGCTTCTTGCTCTCTGCCCTCTTGCTGTGGCCAGGAGCACCATGTGTAGGGTGACTGCCCTCTTCTTACTGCCACCCTGGGAAGCCCACCTGCATTCTGGTAATGTATAAGCCCACCAGCACCCAAGGTTAGTTGGGAACCCAAGTCACTGTGAGTTATCAGGCATTGCTTGAGCACATGCAGGAAGACCTGCTGGGTTCTCTGCTCACTGTGGAAGCTGGAATTGGTGCAGGCCCTGCTCACATTGTTGCTAGGGAAGAGCCAATGGCTGACTGTTGTGTGGCCTCTCAGGACAGCATTTCTATTAGTGAATCCTCCTTTGTTGGCCCTCAAATTTTTAATTTCAGGAAAGTGATCTTGCTGGTTTTCCACAATGTAGCAAACTTAGGGGATATTGACACATGCTAACCAAACTTACAAGAGGATAATATGTAAAACATTTACCAATTACTATACACAATGAACAATGTAACTATCACACGAGCCAAAGGGCAGAATATGTAATATCACCCCGTGACATAGTAGCACATCCTGTCTTTATAGATAACCACATAGAAGGCCAAATTGCAACCATGTTAATCAGCTTGATTAACATGGAATCAAAAATGGGGAATTAGCTGTATGATTCAGGGGGCTAAAACCTTCCAACAAATACTACAAGGCGTATCTATTTTCACAACATGGATGGAAGGAAGAATAGATAGGTAGATATATATCACCTATACACATGTATCAGACATTTGTATATATAGATGGAATTAGACATAGAGATGGTAGAGACAGGAATATATAGTTACATAGATGTAGACTTAGGTAGATATATATCACCTATACACATGTATCAGACATTTGTATATATAGATGGAATTAGAGATAGAGATGGTAGAGACAGGAATATATAGTTACATAGATGTAGACTTCTCCATAGAATCAGAATGTGAATCTATGAGCCAAGTAACCTTCCTTCACTTGGGTGGAGACTGGAAAAGTACCGGCAGCCAGCTTCACACTTAAGCTTGAAACAATGCCCTGGCCCCACTCTGAGCATCTTGTCCATACTCACAAGACCAGCAGTCTGTGAGGCCACCTGGAGCTTGTCTCTCGCCCCTTCAAGACAATGCTCCAGGTATTAAAATTCCAAACTTTTCTGCCTAATTCACTCTGAGCCTACTTCCAGGACCCTCAAGGGCCTCTGACCTAGATCTGTCCTCCTGGAGAATGGTCTTCCCCCTCATTCTACACACTACTAGATCCAGAGGTGCTCAAGAGGTGAACAGCACTTCGAAATGTGGACTGGGGCGTGCACTCAGATGTGTGTGAGGCCCCTGTTGGTGCACTTGGAGCAAGTGTGGGAAGAGAAGGGGTTGAGGTCGAGCTTTGGGTTCAGGACTGGGAAGGCAGGAGCTGGGTCTCCCTGTGCTGCCAAGATCCAGTATGGAGCTCCAGGAGTCTCGGGAGTTTTAAAATTCTAAATTCAAACCTCCCTTCCAGGTCCTTATGAGGGTATGTTTTGTCAAGTAGAACGTAGAACACATTTTATTTAAGAGTGTGTTAACTTGTCTGTTTTGCTCAGGGCCCTGCAGATGTCATCTGAAGCCTCTTTGAACCCCACCCTCTTCTTCTTTTCTAACTACATCGAAACTTTTTTTCCTTAGATATATTAATATCAGCCTATCTAACTATTCTTGTCTACTTTATCTACTGTATCTCCAGTTTCTAGAATAAGACCTGATGCATGACAGATGCTCAATAAATGCTTATTGATTAAATTTATGAATGAATGCTACTATGATAAATCCAGTTTAAGGCTAAAGAGCAATTATAGCATCTCAGGGAGACTGATTATTACAATTAAGTTACGGTTCAATTCGCATGGTGACAAATGATTCATGGCCTTTGCATTTTACAAGTAGATATTAGATGTCATATTGATCTGTTCCCAGGTTAGATTGAAATTGTTGGGGGGGGGTTGTTTAGTTTTTTTGTTTTGTTTTGTTGGGGGGGGGATCTTTTCCTTAAATTTGATAATTTGAAGGAGATCCTGTGAGAAATGCCAGACTCTGGACAGAGACTGAGGAAAGGAGTCTCTACTCACCTCTCCCAATAAGTGCATTAGGTTTCATAAGGTCAGAATCAGGGAATTTCCAGATGGTTCTGCCAGTAGCTTCCTGTGCAAACTGATGGACATGTGAATACTAAAAAGCTATTCTGAAGGGACTATGCCACATTGAGCAATGTGAATGGTTAGTAGTATGTAACCAGACCATGGATTAGAAACACACACAATTCATCAGGAACTGAGAAACAGAGTGCTTGTATCATGGACCTAAGGCCAGTTAGGTGACAGGGAGATTACCCGAACAAAGTACCCTCTTTAAGTGGACAAAACAGTATTTATCTCCCTTTCTACTATAAGCCACTGTCTGTCTCCTTTACATGTTACTCGGAGTTGGAATAGGAAAGGGGCTCATGGATGAAAAGCAGCCACAGAATTATGGTCTTCTCTTGTTTTCTTAATCATTTCTTTAAATACTTATTTGACATGATACTCAGACCTTATCAATGCATGTATTCTAAATGTTCTTTTATTCCTTAAAATATGTTATTCTGATATTAAACATGTTCCAGATTAATCTAACTAATTCTTAAATAACACATGACAACCTTATCTATAGTTTGAAAGCAAAGTTAAATTTGTTCTTTAATTAAGTACGGTCAAAAAGCTATGGTCAGACACCCACCCAAATATGGAAACTCTTTCACAAACTGGAGCTGTCAAAGTATTGAATAACTGTGAGATTCATCCTCACTGTTGTGTGAAGCAGTAGTTCATTCATTCTCATTCAACTGTGTGAACATACTGCAATTCATTTATCCATTCTACTGTTGGTGGATGTTTGGGTGTTTCCAATTTAGAGCTATTATTAACAGTACTATTCTGAACATTCCGAACTTGCCTTTTAGTGGCCATATGTATGCATTTAGGTTTGGTGTATGCCTAGGAAGGAGTGCAGTGTCTGGGTCACAGGACAAGTTTATGTTCATCTTTAGAAGATAATACCAAATGGGTTTTCAAAATATTTCTAGCAATAATTACTCCCACAAAGAATATATGAGAATAAAAGAAACCAGGCACAAAAGAATATGTATCATATGATTCCATTTTATATAATGTTCAAAATCAGGCAAAACTAATTGGTAGTGGCAGAATTCAGAATAGTTGTTACCTCCAGGGTTGTAGTGACAGGGAGGGGACCCGGGGGATTTCATGATGGGAGGTTGCAAATGATCTATTTCTTGGTAGTTACAAGGGAGAGTTCATATTTTGAACATTCATCAAGCTGTTCACTTATGTTTTGTAAAAATTCTGTATGCATGTTATTACTCAGCAAAAACTTAAAAAAAATTTTTTTGTTAAGTGAGCTGCTTTTCTAGGGGACAGAATTCACCCTCAATAGTGTTATTTTAAGCATAGGACAGATGAACAGTTGCGAGAAAACTTAAACATTTTACAGAAGATTGGATAAAATGACTTTTGGGTCCCCTTTACTGTTAGGTTCTAAAGTTTTCTGATGCTAAAATGTCCCATTATTTTCAGTCATTCTCTCATCCTGCCACCATCCTGACCAACCTCTCTTGAAGGCAAACAGTGCTCCAGGAACTGAACTTGCAGCTTTTTTGTTCGAATTACTGCACAGCGTCCTTAGATTTCATGGAGCTTCCTGTAAGCTTGTTTGGTACATCTGCCGTGGGTCTTCTGTCAGACAGCTCTCAGTAGCAGGAAAATGACAGCACTATTCACACTCATGTGCACGCTCCTTTCTCTCACTTTCCAAGTTGTGCCAACTGCTCGATGCGCTGGGGCTGCTGTTGACATGTTGTTTGCTATTTCAGTCCTTTTGGGTTTTGTACATGTGAAGGGAACACTAACAGAAATGAAAAACGAAAAGGGAAAGAAGATGGAGTACAAATGCAGGCAGAAGCCAACTGCTCGATGCGCTGGGGCTGCTGTTGACATGTTGTTTGCTATTTCAGTCCTTTTGGTTTCTGTACATGTGAAGGGAACACTAACAGAAATGAAAAACAAATGAAAAACGAAAAGGGAAAGAAGATGGAGTACAAATGCAGGCAGAAAAAAATTCATTTCTTAAGAAGTGAAGCTAGAAGCAATTTGATGGAGGAAGCAGCACTGGAGAATTCAAGGTGCTATGCAAGAGAAGGGTCTAGTGACAGCCAGTCGTGACAAAGGAGATTCAATTCTCAACAGGCCTTGGTAAACTAAAAATATGGAGCACCACTCAATTTTAAAATCTTGGTTCATACTAAGAAAACTAAAATATAAACAGTCTGTATCAAATACAAAACAACACAAAGAGTGCAGGAGTCTTTCAGAAGATTAACAGAGATGAAGCAATTTACACCTTTATGTGCAAGTTGGGGTTGGTTATACCGCTTTAAAATATGGCGTGCATTTTAGTAGCTATCGGTGAATACACAGAGCACAGCTCTATTTATGAATACTGTTGACTATTCCTGTCTTTGTCTTTTATAAGGACTCCCTATATCCACACAGTTGTCCATGTTTCTTCTTAAATGGATTTCTGTTGCTTTCAAACAAAAGAGTAATGGTACTCACATTGGAAAGTGTTGTAAGGAAAAAAACAAACAAACCTCAGAGAAAATGTGGAACTGACTCTTGAGAGTTGGAAGCAGAGAGTTTTTGTCCATTCCAGAATGATAAGCTGTAAGTTTTTGGAAACACTTCCCTGATTTCTCTCTTGAGATCAGAAATTGTACTCTTTGGGACTGAAAGTTTAGGAATTCGGTAGTGAATTATCAGATTATCAGATTGCTGAATATTTCTGGTGGTTTCCATTGACACATTTCAAGACAGCAAGAATTCCTGTCCAAGGTTACTTTGCTGAAAAATATGATCAAAACTAACAGGATAAGTATATAACTTTGTTGAAGAAAAATCTGAAGTTGTTTAAGATCAGGTAATCATTGGTCTTTTAGAGCAGCAAAGTAATACAAGTTTTCCAATACACCCTGCTTCTGATGCTGAAGAGAAGAACAGATATTGTGTTTGTAGTAGAGAAACACAAAGAGGTGAATCTGAGAGCTCTAATTTCACATTCTACTGCTCCTCTTACCCTGCAAAGCATTTCTTGCTAATAGCTACGGTATAAAGTTGTGGTGGGAAATAAACCTTGGCATAGAATCAGTCTAGGACTGTGCTGTCCAGTATGATAGTCATTAGCCACATGTGGCTAAGTAATTTTTTAAAAAATTTTATTTTATTTTCTCACTGTGCAATGTGGTTGATTATTGTGGCCCATTACCGAAACCTCCCTCCCTCCACCCTTTCCACAATCTCTCCCAACAACCTCCTTTCTGTTCTCTTGTCATATCAACTTCAAGGAATCGTAATGGTTATGTCTTCTTCCCTCCCTCTCCCAGGTTATTTGTGTATTTATTTATTTT
>NW_007741381.1:16115-18351 GCF_000696425.1 Galeopterus variegatus | reverse complement strand
CCATACCATTTTCTATAGAGGCTGCACCATTTTGCAGTCCCACCAACAATGTATGAGAGTTTCTTTTTGTCCGCAACCTCGCCAGCATTTATCATTCACAGTCTTTTGGATATTAACCATCTTAACTGGGGTGAGATGATATCTCAGTGTGGTTTTGATTTGCATTTCCCAAATGCTGAGTGATATTGAGAATTTTTTCATGTGTCTGTTGGCCATTCGTATATTTTCCTTTGGGAAATGCCTATTTAGCTCTTATGCCCATTTTTTAATTGGGTTACTTGTTTTTTTGTTGTAAAGTGGTTTCAGTTCCTTGTATATTCTGGATATTAATCCTTTGTCAGATGTATATTTTGCAAATATTTTCTCCCACTCTGTTGGTTGTATTTTAACTCTGTTAATTGTCTCTTTTTCTGTGCAGAAGCTTTTTAGTATGATGTAATCCCATTTGTTTACTTTTCCTTTGGTTGCCCGTGCTTTTGGGATTGTATTCATGAAGTCTGTGTCCAGTCCTATCTCCTGACATGTTTCTCCTATGTTTTTTTAAAGAAGTTTTATTGTTTCAGGGTGTATATTTAACTCTTTAATCCATTTTGAGTTGATTTTAGTATATGATGAGAGGGATGGGTCTAGTTTCATTCTCCTGCATATGGATATTCAGTTTTCCCAGCTCCATTTGCTGAAGAGGCAGTCTCTTCTCCAGTGTATAGGCTTGGTGCCTTTGTCAAAGATCAGATAGCTGTAGGTGTGTGGGTTGATTTCTGGATTCTCTATTCTATCTGTTTTTATGCCAGTACCATGCTGTTTTGGTTATTATAATTTTGTAGTATACTTTAAAGTCAGGTAGTGTTATGCCTCCAGCTTTATTTTTCTTGCTCAGAATTGCTTTGCCTATGTGTGGTCTATGGTTATACCATATAAATATCTGGATAGTTTTTTCATTTCTGAGAAAAATGTCATTGGAATTTTGATGGGGATTGCATTCAATTTCTATATCACTTTGGGTAGTATGGACATTTTCACTATGTTGATTCTTCCAATCCAAGAGCATGGGATATCTTTCCATCTTGTATTCTCTTCAATTTCTCTCAGCAGTGGTTTTTAGTTCTCATTATAGAGATTTTTCACATCCTTGGTTAATTCTATTCCTAGGTATTTTATTTTTTTGGTGGCTATTGTAAATGTGCAAGCTTTCTTGATTTCTCTTTCTGCATGTTCACTGTTGGAGAATAGAAATGCTACTGACTTTTGTGTGTTGATTTTGCATCCTGCTACTTTGTTGAAATCATTTATCAACTGAAAGAGTTTTTTTTGTAGAGGCTATAGGCTGTTTGATATATAGGATCATGTTATCTGCAAACAGGGACAGTTTGACTTCATCTTTTCCAATCTGGTTGCCTTTATTTCCTTCTCTTTTCTGATTTCTCTGGCTAGTACTTCCAACACTATGTTGAACAGGAGTGGTGAGAGTGGGCATCCTTGTCTAGTTCCTATTCTTAAAGGAAAAGCTTTCAGCTTTTCCACATTCAAGATGATATAGGCAGTGGGTTTATCATATATGGCTCTAATTATGTTGAGAAACTTTCCATCTATACCTAATTTATAGATAGTCTTTATAATGAATGAGTGTTGAATTTTATCAAATGCTTTTTCAGCATCTATAGAGATGATATATGGTACTTGTGTTTGATTTTATTGATATGGTGTATCACATTTACTGATTTGCACATGTTGAACCAACCTTGCATCCCGGGGACGAATCCCACTTGATCATGGCGTATAATTTTGCATATGTGTTGCTGTATTCTGTTAGCTAGTATTTTATTGAGGATTTTTGCATCTATATTCGTCAAGGATATTAGCCTGTAGTTTTCTTTTTTAGTTGTATCTTTACCTGGTTTTGGTATCAGGGTGATGTTTGCTTCATGGAATGAGTTTGGGAGAATTGCCTCTCTCTTTCAATCTTTTGGAATAGTTTGTAGAGAGCTGGTGTCAATTCCTCTTTGAATGTTTGGTAGAATTCTGCTGTGAATCTATCTGGTCCTGGGCTTTTCTTAGTTGGGAGCCTTCTGATAAAAGCTCCAATCTCTTTTATTGTTATTGATCTGTTCAGATTTTCTACATCTTCTTGGCTCAGTTTCAGTAGTTTGTGTGTGTCCAGAAATTTATCCATTTTCTCCAGATTTTCAAATTTGTTGGCAAATAGTTGTGATAGTAGTCTTGAATGATTCCTTGTATT
>NW_007741381.1:0-15689 GCF_000696425.1 Galeopterus variegatus | reverse complement strand
TTTAATGTGATAAATTTCCCCCTTAGTACTGCTTTTCAGTATCCAACAGGTTTTGGTATGATGTATCATTGTTTTCATTAGTTTCAATAAATTTTTTGATTTCTTCTTGGACCCATATGTCATTAAGTAGAATGCTGTTTAGTTTCCATATGTTTGTATAGTTTCCAGAATTTCATTTGTTATTGATTTCTAATTTTAATCCATTGTGGTCTGAAAAAAATACATGGGATAATTCCAATATTTTTGAATTTGTTGAGACTTGATTTGTGACCTAACATGTGATCTATCCTGGGGAATGATCCATGTGCTGATGAGAAGAATGAATATTCTGAGGTTGTTGGGTGGAATGTTCTGTAGATATCTGCCAAGTCCAATTGGTCTAGAGTATTGTTTAGATCTTGTGTTTCTCTGCTGATTCTTTGCCTAGATAATCTGTCCAATATTGATAGTGTGGTGTTCAGGTCCCCTGCTATTATGGTATTAGTGTCTATTTCCTTGTTTAGGTCTAATAGAGTTTGTTTTATAAATCTGGCTGCTCCGACATTAGGTGTGTATATATTCGTGATTGTTATGTCTTCTTGATGTCTCAATCCTTTTATCATTATGTAGTGGCCCTCATTATCTCTTTTTATGATTTTTCATTTAAAGTCTATTTTATTGGATATAAGGATAACTACTCCAGCTCATTTTTCATTTATATTTGCATGGTAAATCTTTTTCCATCCTTCCACTCTTAGTCTATGTGAGTCTTTATAGGTGAGGTGTGTCTCTCGAAGAAAGCATATAGTTGGGTCCTCCTTTTTAATCCAGTCAGCCAGTCTATGTCTTTTGATTGGGGAATTTAATCCTTTTACATTAAGAGTTGTTATTGAAAAGTGTTGATTTACTCCTAGCATTTTATTTATTTTTGTTTGGATGTCTTAAGTGTGTTTTGTTCCTTTCTTTCTGATTTACTGTTTGTCGTTTGTATTTGTTGGTTCCTTGAGTTGTAGATAAACTTTTTTTTTCTTCATTGTTGGCATTTTTATTTTACTAGGGGGTTTTGATTTTTCTTGAGTTTTTATGGAAGTGGTAGTTATTTTTCGGGTACCAAACCCAGTACTCCCTTGAGAATTTCTTGTAAGGGTTGTCATGTGGTAGTGAACTCCTGCAGTTTTTGTTTGTCTGAGAAATATACTAGTTGCCCTTCATTTTGGAAGGATAGCCTTACGGGGTAGAGTATTCTTGGCTGGCAATCTCTGTCTCTTTTTATTTTGAATATATCATCCTATTCTTTTCTGGCTTTTAGGGTTTGTGATGAAAAGTCTGATGTTAGTCTGATTGGGGCTCCCTTATAGATGATTTGACACTTCTCTCTTGCAGCTTTTAAGATTCTGTCTTTGTCTTTGCATTTTGCCAGTTTGACTACAACATGTCTTAGAGAAGTCTTTTTTCAGTTGAAAACATTTGGGGATCTTTCGTTATTACCCTTTGGTGGTGTACTTTCTTGATTTTTCATATTTCTGGTATCTTTCCTTTAATCTTTAGTCACTGTGGCAGGGGATTTCACGGTCCACGGGTTCAACACTATTGTCTGGCTAGGATGCGGCTAGGGCTGCCAGTTTGGCATGGCTGCCTCAGTGTCTGCTTGGTTGCCCACTGGTGCCTTCGGTGTTTGGTCACCTTGGGTCTTGGGCCTCTCTGGAGAGGTGCCTCTCTGGTCAGCATGCACTCGGCCAGGCTGGAGGTAGAGTTAGGTGGCGGCAGCAAGGCCTAACTGCTGGGTCACATGCTGGCACCACAGGACATGTAGTCTCTGCAGATCTTGGGTCTCTCCATCTAGGCACTTCTCTGATTGGCATGCACTCAGCCGGGCTGGAGATGGAGTTGGGCAGCAGCAGCAAGGCCTACCTGCTGGGTCGCATGCTGACATCGCAGGGTGTGTGGTCTTCGTGGATCTTGGGCCTCTCCGGCTGGGCACCTCTCTGATTGGCATGCACTTGGCCAGGCTGGTGATGGAGAGTTGGGCGGTGGCGGTGAGGCCTACCTTCTGGGTCATGCACTGGCACCACAGGGTGCATGGTCTCCATGGATCTTGGGCCTCTGCACTGGATCTTGGGCCTCTCCGGCTGGGCACCTCTCTGATTGGCAAGCACTCAGCCGGGCTGGGGATGGAGTCCATGGCTAGGTAAATTTAAGTTAATTAAAATTAAATAAAATTAAACATTCAGTTCCTCATTGGCATTAGGCACATTTCAAGTATTCAGTAACAACATGTATCTAGTGTTTACTATATTGAATAGCAAAGAATAAGAACATTTCTGTCACTGTAGTAAATTTTATTGGATAATTCTGATCTAGAACAAATTCATTTATGAGGAAAAATTTCTAGCTATCCCAGTCTAGCCTATTGCATTTTATTTATGCTTGAGAGCTGATGACTTTAACTAGAATTTAGGGGACTGGACAGTCTTTGGGGTTTGTAGCTCAGTCCTGATTAGAGCACAGGATTTCCCATATTGTTAATTAGCAAAGCACATCTATAATAATGACATTGAGCAGCAGCCACTTACTTCTTATGGTAGTTGTATGAAAAAGATTTTCAGGACTGGAAAAAAAAAAGGTTGATTATGATTCTCAGGCTCTCAGGCAATTCACAGGTGCCAGAATAAGCACCAAGAAAACTGAACAAGTTAGGATTAAATTAGGTGATCTGCAATGTCTCTTTTATGACTGGTCCTGAAAAACACAGGGGAAAGTTTCCCAAGAGGCTGATTTTGGGAGACCAATTGACCAGTTATGGAGCTTCATCAATTATCAAGAAGGTAGTCATCCATCAATGCCCGTCTTGCTATCACCATCTAGAAGTGCCCAAGGTCTGGTGTGTTTCCCTTTCTAATTTTTTAAATGGGTATTTTTATTTTTGCTATCATTTTTTTCTCTCCACCCTTGTACATTGGGCTTCATCAGAGGGAGAGGGAATGCTAAGTGTGTTGGTTAGTCCAGGCATTTTATGCTCTTCAAGAGCCATATCTGGATCTAACAAGCAATCAAGAGAAAGAATCCTGGGTTGCTGGACTTAGAATGACCATATCACTTCTGGAACATTAAAAGAATGCAAACGTGAGGTATCTCCTTTTGAGCTGAAGTGAGTAGGCTTATGTTCCTATATGAAACAGGTGAATCATGTTAAGCAGGGTCTCATTAGGAATTGTGCAGGAAAATGTAAATGCATGTGTTAGGGAAGCCATAGGATGGAAGATATAGTGGATAACTTTTTGGCTGTGGCTAATTCCAGATTTGTTAGAACATATTTTTGGTTTTATACAACATGAGCCCAAACTCCTGGCCCAAGTAGACTGGACCAGTGCCAAGTACTTTCACTGAACTCTCTCCTGTGGCAAGAGATGATCGGTCTAGGGGTGAACACCTGACCTGGGCATGAGGAAGTGACATATAAAAGTCAAGAATATGATTATGACAATCCTCCAGTGAAAAAAAGATTGGATTAGAAGCAAGGAGTTCTATTTATAATTTGTCAGAGTATTTGGCCTGGGATGTCACTTTATTTCTTTTGACATAAGTTTTTCCATGTGTAAAAATAATCTCTCGATACTAAAATATTGTTATCTCCCAGTGTGTTTTCTTTTCTTTTTTTTTTTTTAATGATGTATATCCATGGGGTACAAAGCTGACTGTCACCACCTGTGCTCAATATGTGATGCTCAGACTAATACTATCAGCATGCCCATTACCACAAATTGTGATTATCCCCTGTGTCTCCCACCCAATTAGTCCCAGCATGTACTCACTCATAAGTGGGAGCTATGAGAGAGAGAAGGAAGGAAAGAAAGACCACAGTGATGCGTTGGACTTGCAGAGGGAGACAGCATACTAAGGGTTGTATGCGCATGGGGGGCAGGGTGTCCCAGTGTGTTTTCTATATAATGTTAATGAGCACCATGCAAAGGGGAAAAAAAAAAGAAAAATTTTCTTGGTCAGGTCTATGTTTAATGAAGTTTCCTTGCAATAAAGACTTCTCAGAACGTTTAATATAATGTGTGTTGTGAATCTTCTAGGAAGACCTAAATATGCAATATTTCTTTAATTTCTTTTATTTCAGATTGTTCTCATTGAGTCTTTCACAGGACATTTCAGTGGATCATTCTGAGAAATGTTGGGTAAGATCTCTCCTGAGATTCTTTGCTGCTCCAGGACACCATGGATTTTATGATGCCAATCTTCACTGGTTTATGACATAGCCCAGAGAAGAAGAAAGTGTTTAATCTTGGGCCTACATGGTTTGAAAATAGCCCATCATCTCACTTAGAAATCTTGTAAGGTACTTAGATCTGTTGCTAGCACACTGCCATGCACGCAGTTTGAGTGGATGTTTGTTCAAATCAGGCGAGTCCATTGGCATCGAGTAGACACAGAGAGAGTGTGCATTCCCGGGTTCCTTTTGCATTAGCCACACAGCAGGTGCAGCCCACGCCTGAACTGTTCTTCATCTTGACTGGTCTTGTGTCCAGAGCACTGATGAATATAGAAGGGAAAGAAAGGGGTAATATACTCCACTTTAGGATCTGAAGGCCATCAAGCTACTGCCTTGTCCTTAACTAAAGGAATCCCAGAGTATGTACCCAGGATCCCATCATTTGAAGAAATTCGAAAGATCATTTCATCAGCTACTCAATAGATATTTGACATCTTTTTGCCACTGTGTTAGGCTTTTCATTGATTAGAAACACACGAAGTATAAATCAACAAATGTACCCATAGAGACCTAATAGGCAGAAAAGACTCCTTTATTCTGGGTTAAAATGTGACTATGTGACTCCTTACAGATTTCATCTGTTGGCTTAGTTCTACCTTCTGGGGTCATTCAGGATGAGCCTAATCCCCTCTCACATGGCAGCCCCGAAAATCTGGAGTCTCCCCATAGTTCTGAAGATCGAATAAAATAATGCCAGTCAAACTGCTTTAAAAATGCTCACTGGCATAAAAGACAAATATAGAATATTATGTTTAGCATGTTTTATAACTTTTGGTACTATTCTCATCTTTCAAAGTTTGAGTACACAATTTATGTCTAGGTCGCTGGATAAGTTAATATTAGTATTAAAAGAAAATCTATATAGCTAAAGTATGCAATGTATGTAACATAATGCTTTTGTTAGTATATAAGTAAATATAATTGACATTAAGCAGTCAGATAAAAATCCTCAGATATATATGCAGCAGCTGGCAGTGAGTTATTGTCTGAAAGTTAACCATACAATGAGCTCTGTAGTGGCCAGTGGGAAAGCGCTCAGAGGAGGGCCTAGCCAGGGATTTGATCCAGGGCACTGTTTCATCTGTGGCCAACTTGGTCACAGATATTGATTACAGCGAATTCTATGAGATATGCATATCATTAACTTAGTAACATAATATTTTGGTCTCTATGGTATTTCTCTTGAGTGAGTGTACAAATGTAGCTAATGTGTGTCCGCCAATGAGAGAGATTTTTTTAGGTGAATCACTATAAAACTTGGGGAGAGTAAAGAACTAACTCCAGCAACTACATATGCATTAATCAATCCTCTTGAAGTTTTCCATGAATCACTTTTACCCTAATGTACTTTTAAAAAAAAAAACAAAACCTTTAAACACTAACTCCAGCAACTACATATGCATTAATCAATCCTCTTGAAGTTTTCCATGAATCACTTTATACCCTAATGTACTTTAAAAAAACAAAAACAAAACCTTTAAATGCCTATAGTTACATTGAAAAGTTGCTTATTTGACTAAAGCACTTCTCAATACCCCAAATGCCAGCAAAATAGCAAGTCAAATATTTTTAGAATCTTGGGTTTAACAGATTTTGTTATTTCTTCTGCTCAAATGAGAATTTAGTATATTTAGAGCCTCTCTTGGGGAAAACCTGGTCCAATGATTCTTTTTCTATTTCAGTCATTTTAAGAGATTGTCTTTATTGAATCATTTGTTTTATCTCAGAAAAGAGGTTCTTTATTATGTATCCTAATTTACCTGAAACTGCCATGCCTTTTCTAGCACAATTTTTTATTAGTGCTTTTATCAGAGATAAATGATTAAATTACTCTTTATGTTAAGCAAGTCACATACTTTCTAGTAATTAGTTTGAAAATAAAAATCTCACATCCTCTTTAGTTTTTTTAATCTTTTCCTCAAAAATTAAATTTTGTTTGCTTTGTTGACATAGAACTGAAAACACCACCTATTATTACTAAATGTGATCTGTAAATATATATATATATACTTACATTTATATGTATATAGAACTATATATAAGTTAATGTATATATAGAGAAAAATAAATATATACAGAGAGAGAAAACAAGGTGGACCTAAAAGTTAAATAGGCCTTCACCATTATCTAGTAAAATTTTCTATTCAATGCAGGAATATGAAGAATTCCTAATAGGTAAATATCCAGTCTACCTTCTTTCCATTAATCTGACAGATGGATGGATGGATGGATGGATGGATGGATGGATGGATAGATAGATAGATAGATAGATAGATAGATAGATAGATAGATAGATAGATAGATAGATAGATAGATAGATAGATAGATAGATAGATAGATAGATAGATAGATAGATAGATAGACTCTAACAGGAAACACAAGGTCTCTGCATCAGAGAACAAATTGTTACAGAGCATCCTAGCATTGGTTTTCCAATCCCCCATATGCAAAACAGTGAGAGAAAATGTTCCCTTGAGTATTTATCATGGTCATACCGTAGAGAGGAGCCCTAAAATTATGAGACTCAAAATTTATATAGGGTTCTTGGTATATGGGCCCATCCTTCTTTTCAGAAAGAGAAAGTCCTTCACTCTGGAATGTAAACAAATCTTTTCTGGGGAGGGGTGAGGAGGGAAAGGATTTTTGCCACTTTGGAATGTAAGCCAATGGCTCCAGGGTAGATAAGACTTTACAAATTGTTTACTACACACTCTCTCTCACTTCCAAGACATGTTTTCTATTCAATCATCCTTTAACCAAGTTTACCAGTGTCCTTTGCTCACCAAGGCTGGACCATGCAGAATCTTGGAAATATTCATGGAGCTCCAGACACCACTTATTCATCTGTCCAACCAAAGTCTCTTGAGCTCTTTACAGGTCTTTTTCTACATGTAAACATATCACACATATTAGAAGTATGAAAGAGATAGAACATGCCCATTGCCCTCCAG
Organism: Galeopterus variegatus; assembly: GCF_000696425.1. NCBI lineage: Eukaryota > Metazoa > Chordata > Mammalia > Dermoptera > Cynocephalidae > Galeopterus > Galeopterus variegatus. The sequence continues at coordinate 8,483 of NW_007741381.1, read as the reverse complement.
ATAGAATATGGGGTTTGTATTCTTCCAGTGGCAGGGAGTAGAATGAACTACTTCACAATGCAGTTCATTATATTTTTGAAATGTTCACATTGTTAACAAATTCTTTCTTACACTGTACTTAAGTCTCATTTTATGTAATTACAATTTATTTATTGGTTCTTTTTAGACCATCTAGAGTAACTTGAAAAAATCAAATCCTAGTTTATTTATAATTTTTTAATTAATAAACTTTAACTGTTTCTTATTAAAAATAATCTCTGGGCATTTTACCATCCTGGTTATTGAACATAATATATGTTTTAGTTTGTCAATTATCTGCTTAAAATATGTTTTTAAAAAAATATTCTAGGCAGTTTTCGACCAGTTCAGGATATAGAATAAAATTATTACCTCCTTTTATCTGTGTGTGACACACCCATCCTGACAGTCTATCACACTACTGAATCACTTTTCAAAGCTGCTTTTTCATATCTAAAGTTATTTATAAGGAATCTTGGCTCCATTTATGAATACTGCTTGATAACAACCATTACAAAATAGTAAAAAATATTATTCAGACTTATTCTGCTAAAGTTACTCTTGATGATAATCACCATAACTCAAACAATGCTCTGCACTTTCTCATCAGTTCATGGATAGTAGGTCGCTTATGAGTATTGACTGATCCAACTAATTTTATCCTTAAGGTAACTAGACAAAGTCCTGTTATTTCAGTTATTAAGATAACTGTATTGAATATACTCATAGTTAATAATTATATATATATATATATTTTAAAAACCAAGTATTTGAATTTATCCTCTCTGTATTTAACCTGATTTTATACATAGACATATAATAATTTAAATTTGAACCCAATTTTCTATTTATAGTAGAAATATAAGATCTACTTAAGGTAAATTGAATATAAAAATTACTCAGATGATGAAAAAATACTTTAAACTCATTTGCACAAATNACTAACTCCAGCAACTACATATGCATTAATCAATCCTCTTGAAGTTTTCCATGAATCACTTTTACCCTAATGTACTTTTAAAAAAAAAAACAAAACCTTTAAACGCCTATAGTTACATTGAAAAGTTGCTTATTTGACTAAAGCACTTCTCAATACCCCAAATGCCAGCAAAATAGCAAGTCAAATATTTTTAGAATCTTGGGTTTAACAGATTTTGTTATTTCTTCTGCTCAAATGAGAATTTAGTATATTTAGAGCCTCTCTTGGGGAAAACCTGGTCCAATGATTCTTTTTCTATTTCAGTCATTTTAAGAGATTGTCTTTATTGAATCATTTGTTTTATCTCAGAAAAGAGGTTCTTTATTATGTATCCTAATTTACCTGAAACTGCCATGCCTTTTCTAGCACAATTTTTTATTAGTGCTTTTATCAGAGATAAATGATTAAATTACTCTTTATGTTAAGCAAGTCACATACTTTCTAGTAATTAGTTTGAAAATAAAAAAATCTCACATCCTCTTTAGTTTTTTTAATCTTTTCCTCAAAAATTAAATTTTGTTTGCTTTGTTGACATAGAACTGAAAACACCAACTATTATTACTAAATGTGATCTGTAAATATATATATATACTTACATTTATATGTATATAGAATTATATATAAGTTAATGTATATATAGAGAAAAATAAATATATACAGAGAGAGAAAACAAGGTGGACCTAAAAGTTAAATAGGCCTTCACCATTATCTAGTAAAATTTTCTATTCAATGCAGGAATATGAAGAATTCCTAATAGGTAAATATCCAGTCTACCTTCTTTCCATTAATCTGACAGATGGATGGATGGATGGATGGATAGATAGATAGATAGATAGATAGATAGATAGATAGATAGATAGACTCTAACAGGAAACACAAGGTCTCTGCATCAGAGAACAAATTGTTACAGAGCATCCTAGCATTGGTTTTCCAATCCCCCATATGCAAAACAGTGAGAGAAAATGTTCCCTTGAGTATTTATCATGGTCATACCGTAGAGAGGAGCCCTAAAATTATGAGACTCAAAATTTATATAGGGTTCTTGGTATATGGGCCCATCCTTCTTTTCAGAAAGAGAAAGTCCTTCACTCTGGAATGTAAACAAATCTTTTCTGGGGAGGGGTGAGGAGGGAAAGGATTTTTGCCACTTTGGAATGTAAGCCAATGGCTCCAGGGTAGATAAGACTTTACAAATTGTTTACTACACACTCTCTCTCACTTCCAAGACATGTTTTCTATTCAATCATCCTTTAACCAAGTTTACCAGTGTCCTTTGCTCACCAAGGCTGGACCATGCAGAATCTTGGAAATATTCATGGAGCTCCAGACACCACTTATTCATCTGTCCAACCAAAGTCTCTTGAGCTCTTTACAGGTCTTTTTCTACATGTAAACATATCACACATATTAGAAGTATGAAAGAGATAGAACATGCCCATTGCCCTCCAGATAGAATATGGGGTTTGTATTCTTCCAGTGGCAGGGAGTAGAATGAACTACTTCACAATGCAGTTCATTATATTTTTGAAATGTTCACATTGTTAACAAATTCTTTCTTACACTGTACTTAAGTCTCATTTTATGTAATTACAATTTATTTATTGGTTCTTTTTAGACCATCTAGAGTAACTTGAAAAAATCAAATCCTAGTTTATTTATAATTTTTTAATTAATAAACTTTAACTGTTTCTTATTAAAAATAATCTCTGGGCATTTTACCATCCTGGTTATTGAACATAATATATGTTTTAGTTTGTCAATTATCTGCTTAAAATATGTTTTTAAAAAAATATTCTAGGCAGTTTTCGACCAGTTCAGGATATAGAATAAAATTATTACCTCCTTTTATCTGTGTGTGACACACCCATCCTGACAGTCTATCACACTACTGAATCACTTTTCAAAGCTGCTTTTTCATATCTAAAGTTATTTATAAGGAATCTTGGCTCCATTTATGAATACTGCTTGATAACAACCATTACAAAATAGTAAAAAATATTATTCAGACTTATTCTGCTAAAGTTACTCTTGATGATAATCACCATAACTCAAACAATGCTCTGCACTTTCTCATCAGTTCATGGATAGTAGGTCGCTTATGAGTATTGACTGATCCAACTAATTTTATCCTTAAGGTAACTAGACAAAGTCCTGTTATTTCAGTTATTAAGATAACTGTATTGAATATACTCATAGTTAATAATTATATATATATATATATTTTAAAAACCAAGTATTTGAATTTATCCTCTCTGTATTTAACCTGATTTTATACATAGACATATAATAATTTAAATTTGAACCCAATTTTCTATTTATAGTAGAAATATAAGATCTACTTAAGCTAAATTGAATATAAAAATTACTCAGATGATGAAAAAATACTTTAAACTCATTTGCACAAATGTTTGGAATTCAAGCAACAACAAATGCTTACAAATATTTCTGTTTTCAAACACTCTTACAGGCAGTGGGAGTGCAGACAAAATTCTCCAGACTTATGGACAAAAACCTCATGGAACTTACCTTTTAGCAGAGGAGACAGTATAAACAAGATGAAATAAGTAAAGTACGTTGTATTCTACATAATGATAAGTGTTAAAGAGAAAAACTAGCAGAGAAGAGACAGAAATGTGAAACAGTAGAGCAAGTTGCAATTTTAGATAGGTTTAAGGGTGTCCTGAAAGCTGTTGTCCTAATGGTGGGCTTAATTTCAAATTACGTGACTCTTGGAAATTACACAGAGGTTTTAGGAAATTTTCATTAATAATTTAGTTTGTTGTCGATGTTATTGCTTATAAACTTAGAAATTCTTTTTTACTTTTCTCTAGCCTTTTTTTTCTCCCTCCTCACCATCTTTCCCATTATAAGAGGCAGACCACATGGGAAATTCTAAGATCCACATTTGATATGAATTCTTAACAATTTTGCAAGTGGACACAAATAATATTGGAAAAAATATTTCAGTCCAAGCACCAAAAAGCAAGAATGTGTGAAAATATGACAACTTGGAATTAAAATGAGGAAATCCCAGATGTTCTAAGGCTGTTTGTGTTTAGCCAGAACAAATGAAATTGATTCAGAAACATTTTTTTAATTTTTTTATCCTAGCCTGGCTCCCCGCCCCCCAACCCCTTCCTGGCTCGTCCTGAGCCCATACACCTCTGCACTCTCACATGGGTTCTCAGAATGCAAGCTTATTTAAATATTGACCTGAACATACCAAAATAAGGTGGCCAAGTAGACTTCAGGTAATATCACACATTGTGTTTCAATTCCAAAGTAAATCGTTTCTGCGTTAGTTCCTTCCCTGCACAAATAATTAAAGGTTGATTAAATGTAGATATGTTTCTGAGTGACAGTATTACCTGTTTGAAGCTCTGGGGAAACAGGAGACAATGGGAGCGTGACCTTTACTATTTCACTGTGGATATTCTGCACAAAACCTCGTCTCTTCAGCTCATATCCCTTCTCCCCCATGAAACCTTTGCTGACCGCTCCAATCTACCTTGAAAACTATCCTCTCTTCCTCAGGCACTTATTTATAGGTTTGTTAAATGTTTGTGTTTTGCCTTATTCCTCTGCTACATAAACTCTTGAAAGACAAGAAACTTTTCTCTTATGCATTTTCCATGCCCTTTGTTATACCTAAAATGTAAGTGCTGCTTGATAATTGCCTCCTGGTTGATGGACTGCTTCTTCCTCCTACCTTGCTGTGGCAGAGCCTCTTCTGCTCAGCATGGCGGCAGTGCAGATTGTTGTCAAGCCTTTGGGCAGCTGCATTTCCTAAGAATGGAATCACAGAGCAGACGGCAATAGCTTCAGCCTCAATCACAAGTTTTGCTGTTTCCTTGCTTTTCTTCCTTTCTTTCTTTTTCTTTTCCGAACCATGAGCAATGTAGGAAGAACTTTTGGCAAAGTTCTAATCTTCCAGCCATACTGAAGCCCACAGGAAACAGTCATTCTAGTTTAACCATAAGCCATGACTCAAGCTGACACAGGGAATGATCCAGAAGGAAAAACGTATTGGAGCTTTGGGATATAAGATGTGAATTTTCTTCTCCCCCATGACATTTAGTTTGGGTTCCTGTTTATAAGGTGGAGTTTCAATAAATTGCTGCCCTCAAGGCCTGTGTTTAAGAGAAGGTGCTATGAAAAATCATTACTTGCAATGATTACAAATATGTTTTCTATATAATTCTGGAATTCTTTTATATTAGAGAGAAGAATTGGAATATTCCATGTAAAACTGAAGATTTTTTATCTCTGACCAAACTGGTGGGGAAAGTTAGTTGTTTTGGAATACAGTATCAGTGCAATTTTTTCACTTGCTTTCCCCCCACCCGTCTTTTCTTCTACCTTTCCCAGACCCATAGTTCATCAGTCCTTCCAATTTCCTCATTTAATCATTGAATTTTGAGATCCCTTCCTTTCCTATCATCCCAGGCCCCTTATGCATCATCTAGCCGTTCTCTGAACAGAATCTGTTACTTATACCTGCTTTTCCATCAACTTCTGCCAAACTTTACCTGGATTCTCAGTCTTACTTCAATCTGATCAGTTTGCCTCATTTCCGTCCTTAAATTGCTGAAGATAACTGCTTAATTCCAGAGATATGGCACCTAATGGATAGATCCCCAGAGCTGCTGGACCATCAGCACCACTCAACAATCCTTGAATAGTTCTGTAGCCATTTCTTCGTTGTTATAATCTTTCATGCTCATCTTTAAGTTCCTATATCTTCCCTCTCAATAAATGACATTATGTTCTATTGCAGTCTTGGACTTAACACCGGAAACTGTTGCTTTTACGCCTGTGAAGCCATCTCTTCCCCTATTCTTGCCATCGTCCCCCTTTGTGACTTCTTCCTCCCAAGTTTCAAAGGAAAAGGGACGCTTGTCCTCATTGAACTCCTGTTCTACTATCTGTCCACCTACTTCTTTCCCATCCCGCTTTCAAAGCTGAGCCCCTCACACTAGTCACCTTCTCTCTTGCTCTCACTTCCTCCCTTCTGCTGATTCTTTTCACACCACTTACAAATATGCTCAAGTCCCTTCTATAAAATGTAAATGTCTAACATTTGTGTCACTGTCTATCTACTGCCTTAAGCTATGCTCCCATGCAAACCTCAGCTCATGAAAGAACAGTCTACACTGTTTCCTTCTTAGACTTTTTTCTTTTTTTTTATTTTATTATTTATTATTAGCATATTCATTGTTACAAATCGTGATTTTTCTTTATGCTCTTTACCCAACCTATCACTCCCCAGACCCCCTCCCTCTCTTCCCCCATCTCTAATATCCTTAGGTTTGTTCTCTCCTTCTGAAGGTTTAACTTGTTATTGTGGTATTTTCTTCTTTCCTTCCTTCCTTCCTCTCTCTCTCCCTCCCTTCCTTCCTTCCTTCCTTCCTTCCTTCCTTCCTTCCTTCCTTCCTTCTTTCCTTCCTTCCGTTCTTCTTAGCACCTACTTACGAGTGAGAACATGTGATATTTCTCTCTCCCTGTCTGGCTTATTTCACTTAACATAATTTTCTCCAGATTCATCCATGTTGCTGCAAATGACAGAATTTCATTCTTTTTTATGGCTGAGTAATATTCCGCTGTGTATATATACCACATTTTCCTTATCCAGTCATTCATTGATGGACACTGAGGTTGTTTCCATATCTTAGCTATTGTAAATAGGGCTGCGATGAACATGGGAGTGCAGGTATCCCATCGACATGATGATTTCCATTCCTTTGGGTATATACCCAGCAGTGGGATTGCTGGATCATATGGTAGTTTGATCTGTAGTTGTTTGAGGAAACTCCATGCTGTTTTCCATAATGGCTGCATTAATTTACACTTCCACCAATAGTGTAGAAGAGTTCCCCTCTCCCCACATTCTCTCCAGCATTTGTTATTCTTGATCTTTTTAATAATAGCCAGTCTAACTGAGGTGAGATTATATCTCAATGTGGTTTTTATTTACATTTCTCTGATGACTAGTGATGCTGAACATTTTATCATGTTGGCCATTTGTATGTCTTCCTTTGAAAAATGTCTATGCATCTCCTTTGCCCATCTTTTAATTGGATTGTTTTTGTACTGTATAGTTGTTTGAGTTCTTTGTATATTCTGGATATTAGTCTTTTGTCAGATGTATAGTTTGCAAATATTTTCTCCCATTCTGTAGGTTGTCTTTCCACTCTGTTGATTATTTCTTTTGCTGTGCAGAAGCTTTTTAGTTTGATATAATGCCATTTGTTTATTTTTTCTTTTGTTGCTTGTGCTTTTGTTATCTTATTCATAAAGTTTTTGCCCAGTCCTATTTCCTGGGCAAAATGATGTTTTCCTTTAGAAATTTTATGGTTTTGGGTCTTAAGTCTTTAATCCATTTTGACTTGATTTCAGTATATGGTGAGAGGTACAGGTCCAGTTTCATTCTTCTGCATGTGGATGTCCAATTTTCCCAGCACCATTTATTGAAAAGGCAGTCTTTTCCCCAATATATGTTTTTGTTGCTTTTGTCAAAGATCAGTTGGCTGTACATATGTGGGCTGATTCCCTGGTTTTCTTTTCTGTCCATTGACCTGAGTGTCTGTTTTTATGCCAGCACCATGCTGTTTTGGTTATAATAGCTTTGTAATATAATTTGAAGTCAGGTAGTGTTATGCATCCAGCTTTATTTTATTTATTTATTTGTTTGTTTGTTTTGCTTAGGATTTCTTTGGTTTTGGGGGTCTTTTTTTGTTCCATATGAATACCATGCTCATGGATGGGAAGAATTAATATCATCAAAATGTTCACTCTCCTCAAAGCAATCTGCAGATTCAATTCAATTCCCATCAAAATACCAATAGCGTTCTTCACAGAAATAGAAAAAGCAATTCTAACATCTTTTGTTATTTTTAATTTAAATTTTTTAAACTTTTTTTAGTACACATATGGAAAGTGCACAAATCCTAAGTGTACACCTTGATGAATTTTCATAAACAAATCTCCACCAGCTCCGAGAAGCCCCCTTTGTGGCTACTTGCAGTCACTAGCACTCAACATTCACCATCTTTTTAAATCACTCTGTATATTTTTTAAATTTTTTATTATGAAATATAATATAAATGTAGAAAAGTGAACAAAATATAAATGTACAGTTTAATGGAATGTTATAAAGAGAATTATTGTGTAACTAGCATCCAGGTGAAGAAATGAGATATTTTCAGCTTCCCAGAAGCAGCTCAATCCTCCTCCACACTCTACCCTCCCCTTTCTAATCACAAGCCTTTGGCTTTTGTAGTAATTGCTTCCTGCTTGTCTTAATAGTATAACCACCTGTGTATTTATACCTAAATAATATGGTTTAATTTTGTTTTCTATATAAATGAAATCATATGCTGCATATACTGTGGGAATCTGGCTTCTTTTGTTCAATAGAAATTATGTTTAAAGATTTATCATTTTTGAGTTAAGGATTAATGCTTTTTTTTTTTTTTTTTTTTTTTTT
>NW_007741380.1:23804-24588 GCF_000696425.1 Galeopterus variegatus | reverse complement strand
ATCAATAACAAACGAAAGTCTGGAAACTATATAAACATATGGAAATTAAACAGCTTTCTACTTAATGATATATGGGTCCAAGAAGAAATCAAGCAGGAAATAAAAAAATTTATCAAAACTAATGAAAATAATGATGCATCATACCAAAACCTGTGGGATACTGCAAAAGCAGTATTAAGGGTGAAATTTATTGCATTAAATGCGTACCTCAGAAGAATGGAAAAATGGCAAGTGAACAACCTAACATTTCACCTTAAAGAACTAGAAAAACAAGAACAATCCAAACCTAAAGTTAGCAGACGGAAAGAAATCATTAAGATCAGAGCAGAACTTAATGAAATTGAAACCCAAAAAAACAATACAAAAGATCAATGAATCAAAAAGTTGGTTTTTCTAAAAGATAAATAAAATTGACAAACTATTAGCATGGCTAACAAAAAGAAGAAGAGAGAAGATTCAAATAACAAAAATTGGAAATGAAAAAGATGATATTACAACTGATTCAGCTGAAATACAAGGAATCATTCGAGACTACTATAAACAACTATACGCCAACAAATTTGAAAATCTGGAGGAAATGGATAAATTTCTGGATACACACAAGATCCCAAAACTGAGCCATGAAGACGTAGAAAATTTGAACAGACTAATAACAATAAAGGAGATTGAATCTCTTATCAGAAGGCTCCCAACAAAGAAAAGCCCAGGACCAGATGGATTCACAGCAGAATTTTACCAAACATTCAAAGAGGAATTGACACCAACTCTTTTTTTTTTTTTTTTT
>NW_007741380.1:22255-22807 GCF_000696425.1 Galeopterus variegatus | reverse complement strand
CCACTCTCACCACTCCTATTCAACATAGTGTTGGAAGTACTAGCCAAAGCAATCAGAGAAGGAAAGGAAATAAAGGGTATCCAAATTGGAAAAGATGAAGTCAAACTGTCCCTATTTGCAGATGACATAATCCTGTGTATCGAACAGCCTAAAGCCTCTACAAAAAAACATTTGGAGTTCATAAATGATTTCAGCACAGTAGCAGGATACAAAATCAACACACAAAAATCAGNATGGAAAGAACTATCCAGACATTTGTATGGAATAATAAAAGACCACGCGTAGCCAAAGCAATGCTGAGCAAAAAAAAATAAAGCAGGAGGCATAACACCACCTGACTTTAAACTATACTACAAAGTCATAATAACCAAAACAGTATGGTACTGGCATAAAAACAGACACACTGATCAATGGAATAGAATATTGAATCCAGAAATCAACCCACACACCTACAGCCATTTGATCTTCGACAAAGGCACCAAGCCTGTCCACTGGGGAAGGGACTGCCTCTTCAGCAAATGGTGCTGGGATAACTGGATATCCATATGCAGG
>NW_007741380.1:21074-21309 GCF_000696425.1 Galeopterus variegatus | reverse complement strand
GGAGAATGAAACTAGACCCACACCTCTCACCATACACTAAATTCAACTCAAAATGGATTAAGGATTTAAATATACATCCCGAAACAATAAAACTTCTTAAAGAAAACATAGGAGAAACACTTCAGCAAATAGGACTGGACAAAGACTTCATAAATAAGACCCCAAAAGCATAGGCAACCAAAGGAAAAATAAACAAATGGGATTATATCAAACCAAAAAGCTTCTGCACAGCAAA
>NW_007741380.1:6884-20096 GCF_000696425.1 Galeopterus variegatus | reverse complement strand
GCAGCACTCTTTACAATAGCCAAGAGTTGGAACCAGCCCAAATGTCCATCATTGGATGAGTGGATACGGAAAATGTGGTACATCTACAGAATGGAATATTACTCAGGTATAAAAACGAATGAAATAGTGCCATTTGCAACAACATCGATGGACCTTGAGAGAATTATGTTAAGTGAAACAAGTCAGGCACAGAAAGAGAAATACCACATGTTCTCACTTATTGGTGGGAGCTAAAAATTAATAAATAAATTCACACACACACACACACACACACAAAACAAAAACGGGGGGGCGGTGGGAAGAAGATATAATAACTACAACTACTTGAAGTTGATACGACAAGCAAACAGAAAGGACATTGTTGGGTGGGAGGGAGGCGGGAGGGAGGTTTTGGTAAGGGGCTACAATAATCAACCACAATGTATATCGACAAAATAAAATTAAAAAAAAAAAAAAAGAATTCTCGATTCCTCAGTACTACTACATGTATTTTTCCTTCTCCTTCTCTTTCTCCTGCTACTTTTTCATCATAGAGATGTCTCGAGGGCTGGCCGGTTTGCTCACTTGGGAGAGCATGGTGCTGGTAACACCAAGGTCATGGGTTCAGATCCTTGTACTGGCCAGCCTGCCCCCCCCCAAAAAAAAAGGAGAGAGAGAGAGAGAGAGAGAAAAGAAAGAAAGAATGTCTCCAGCACATTTTGTATGTCAGCCATTTTCTTCAGGCACCTTTCATTTACTGGCTAAGGAAAAAGCTCCAGTCTTCCATTGAGTGGCCTTTCCTATGACTATAAGAAATGAGCAATTTTTCTCTCACTTGGTTATTTAACAGTTGGAATGTCCTTGACCATTTATTATAAAGCTAAATGGTGGTGGTCAATAATAAGCTTGGTCAACTTTTCATCTATTTTGTATGTGACAGAAATGACATTGGGCTGTTGAGCACATGGTCATTTTACTTTATATCTTCTCTGAAATGGTTTGGGAGATGAGGCCAATCAGTCACGTTAGCTCTGTGCATTCCTAATAAGATCCCCTTTAGGTTTTTGGCCAAGAAAACAGTAATATTTCATGACAAGACTTAGAAAAGTTAAAAATTTACAGAAAAACTAATGCTCTCTCTCTCGCTCGCTTTTTTTTTTTTTTTTTTTTTTTTTTTAAACATCCTCTCTGTATTCCCTGAGACTTTTTGGACAGAATTGGACCTGGAGATCAGATTATCTCATGGCTTCTGTTGCGTGAGACATATTGAATAGTACCTTGATTAGGTTGTTGATCCACCATTGGTCACCAGAGCACCTCTTCTCTATAGCTTTGCTTGTGCCCCCTCCCAGGACCTCAGGCAAAAATGATCTCATCTTCCTTTTTGTTACTATAGCACTCTATTCAAGTCTCTTGTTACACCTATAAAATTTTATTTTCTAAAAATGTAATTGTGTGTTTCTGCCACGAGACCTTGAGCTCTAGAGGACTGTGACTATAGCTCATTCACCTCTGCACATCCAAGGCCTGGAATTTAATAGACATGCAATAGGAATGGAAAGAATATACAAAGTCACAGTCTACCCTGTCCAATAATAGAATTAATGGATATTTGTTGAGTAACTGCTATGTGCCAGATATTTTGAAATATTTGTTGTTCTGTAAATCTTACAGTGACCCTAAAAAGTATTGTTATCCCTGAATTACAGATAGGAGAGAGCACATAACTGATTTACCCTGTTGCATAGTTAGTAAGTAGTAGACACCTGTCTTTGAACTCAAGTCACTTGAAGCCAAATTCTATGTTCTTTCTCCTTTATTAGAGCCTACACGATCTTTCAGGTGCCCATTTATTATGTTTAGCTACCAACTCTGTAACAACACAAAAGATATTTCCATAATTGTGATCATCCGTTTACGAACTGTGAGAATGGGAGTCCTAGAAGGAACTTTAAAGACCATCCAATTCAGTACTCTCATTCACAGATGACAAAATTGTATCCCACAGAGGAAAAAGGTCTTGGAGAGTCAGCATCTTTCTTGCTAGTTGGAACCATGTTATTCTTCTCCTTTCCATTGCCCCTACGGTGATTACTTCCAAATCCTTAGCAAGTCTGATGATCTCTGCACAGTGTGGCCTGTGTTGACCTCTTTAGCACTGCTCTCCCTCATGTTCTCTCTCCTCTAGCCATGCAATGAGCATTCTACTCTCTGCTTCCTCTCCCTCTGCCTGCAACATCCTTACCTCCATTCTTTCTCCTGTCTAAATCCCTACTTAAGCCTTCACATCTTAGCTCAGGTATCTAAGATTCTCTTCAGGAATCTTTCAGACTAGATTAGGTAGAATGTCTTATGTACTTCCCTGGTACATGCCTCTATCATATCGCGTATTCCTCCATGTTTGATGTTAGTTACCTGGCTCATGTTTTCCTTGCTCACATGGCTCTGAATTCCTCGAGGGCAAGTATTATGGACCATTGACTTCTCTTTTTTTTTTAATTGAAACACTGTTGATTGTACACACCTGTGGGGTACAGAGTTGAATATCAATAACTGTGTGCAATATGTGATGCTCAAATCAGGATAATTAGTATATTCAGTATTATAAAATGTAATCGTTTTTCATGACCCTTTACTAATTCCTCCATTACTCCCCCTCCGCCTCCTCATTTCCCACCTGTGGCAACTTCAGTTCTTTTCTCCTTTTGAAAGTTCAACATATCATTGTGTATCATTGTTGTATCTTTCTTCCTTTTTTATTTATTAATTATTTTAGCTCCCACTTATGAGTGAGGACATGCAGTATTTTTCTTTCTGTGTCTGTCTTATTTCACTTAACATAATATCCTCTGAGTTCATCCATGTTTCTGCAAATGGCAGAATTTCATTCTTTTTTGTGGCTGAGTATATTGACTGTATACCACACTGAGTATATTGACTGTATACCACACTTTCTTTATCCAGTCGTCTGTCTATGGACATATAGGCTGGTTCCAGCTCTTGGTTATTGTAAATAGAGCTGTGATAAACATGCGAGTGCAGGTATCCCTTTGACATGATGATTTCCATCATAGCCAGCAGTGAAATTGCTGAATCAAATGGCAGTTCTATCTGTAGTTGTTTGAGGAAACTCTGTACAGTTTTCCATAATGACTGTACTAATTTACATGCCCTGGGTGCCTCTAGTCCACCATCTCAACCATTCATTTCTATATCACTAGTACCTCATACAGACCCTGACACAGTGTTGGCTTTCAATGAATTTTGTTGTTTTGTTGTTGTTGCTGTTGTTTTAGCAACAGGTTCTGTGTATTTCAGAATAAAAGCACTCAATTTGTATAAAAAAAGAGCCCTTCTGTCACCCAGGCTTCTGAATGACAGACACTTTTGAAATACTTTTTATAAAGGGTTGGCTTTTCTCCATCAACACCTGGCAGTCACTTATTTCTCATTTTGACAAAGTAGCATCCAACTTAAGGCACAACTGTGTATATAACTCTATATGCAGCTGAGCCATCATAAACATGCCAACTATAAAGGCATATCAAAAAGACATTTTTCCTCCCCAAAGCATGGCCCTAAGAATCCACTGTTATAACAGAATATGAATTTCTGGGGCAGATTGTTGACCTCTGTAATACTAACAATAAAGTCCTGCTTAGAACAAAAAGGCTTCCACTGTGACATGAAATAGTAAGACACAATCCACTGATGCTTTTAAGTTTGCTCTACACCTTAACCCTCTTCAGCACTCCAATCTGTGTGTGTGTGTGTGTCTGTCCTCCTTCAGTAGAACACAAACTCTGAAGATGAGTTAAAGCATAATGCAGCTGCTGGCAATCCCATTAGACCACTTGCAGAAAAATAGAAGAATTTCCCAAGGCCCAGGAGATTGCTGTCTCTTTTGAGGCCCCAAATCGAGAACTTGGCTGATTTATCTTATTGGCACTCTGAGTGAATCAAAAACAAGCCCAAGGCAAGCCTTATATCCTGCAAACATGATTCCATACAGGCCTTAACTCAGTATTTAAATTTGTTTGGAACCGGGTGCAAATTTGAGGCTTCTTCAAATGATAGTAAGAACTCTACACAGAAGTATGCAAAAGCAGTTACTTTTCAAGAACAAAGACACCTGCAAAAAAGCAACAGCTATGTACATGGAGTTGTAGGTAAATGTTGGGATAGCAATAATAATGTAACAAATATAGCATAGGATGATCTTTAAAAAAAAAAAGTGTTGCCTCAACACTTTACTAATTTAAAAAAAAAAAGATTTCCACAACATGATTTTCTAAGAGGAGTCCAGTGTTGTGTTTGAAGAGGAGTCCGCCCTGGTGGTGAGGACTGGAAATGTCAATTAAGGTATACAAGACCATATAATACAAAGTCTAACATTTGTTTCAACAACATCAAGTCAGCTCCTGGAGGGTGAAATAGTGCTCTCTAGCTGTATCTGGGGCTCTTTTATTGTGGCATTTTAAAAAACATAGGTGTAGTTGAGTCAGTGGCTTTCTCTGCTGCAGATGTCCTGACTAGCCACTCATAGTTTGGAGATTTCTGGGCTTGTAATGCTGGTGTGGTTGGCTCTGTTGCATCCACGTGAACTGCGCTGGGACTAGACAGAGATGCTGTGGCCGCAGGCTTCTGTTTCCTCCTGATGTCACGTGAACATGGTGGTCTGTGGATGTTTGCCTGTCTGACAGAGCAGTGTGCTGGTGAACACCTTCGGTGAGAGGCATCAGCAAGAACATCCAGGGAGTAAAGGCGAAAAGGGAGATGAAGCTGATTTTGTTCTCTTTTCCCAGCTGATGGTAACCAGAAATCTTTCTGCCAAGGGTCACTAACTAAATAGCTTATCCTCTTAGTACCCAAGGTACTTAAGTTGGACTCTTTCCCCACCAGCCTTCTTTGCCTCTTTCTGAGGCATCGAGCTACAGCTCCAGGCAGACAATTCAAGCGAGCCTAGTATCCGCTTTGAGCTGACCATGCAGATAAAAGAAATGTGGGATCTGGAAGCTTATCCAGTCCAGAATCCATTCTCTCTACTTCAGAGCAATGATCAGGGGCCCACTTGGGCAGAAGATTAGGGCCAGTGAAAACTGGGACACATTCTCCTTCATAGAACCAATCACTCTGCTCATCATCCACTTGCCGTCTTTCATCGTTGATAAAGAGCCTCATGTCACTGTTACCACACATACAGCTGGATTCAGATTTTGGAGGCTGGGAAATCCAAAGTCCAGGGTGAACGCCTTGTTGATATGATGATGATGCATGGGTCTCACATGGCAGATGGCAGAGCAGAGAGTTCAGTGAATTTTGAATGAAATAGTACTTACCTGGATTCAGGTTTGAAGTGGGATGAACATTGGAGATGTGGTGTTGGATGCTCATGTTTCTTTGTATCTTGAAGGTGTTCTTGAAGGTTCTCCCGTGCTTGAGGATCCAAAGGAGCCCATCATTCCAAAATGCCCTAGATATGTACTGGTGTCTCTAATGCTCAGGTGCTGTCTTTGAGTGGCTCCAAGAACACCTGTAGGAAGGTCTAGCATGGAATATGCTGGAGAGCCCCCCCTCACCCCATGCTGGTGATCTCATAGTGACTATTCACTGTCACTGAGGGAAAAAAAAAAATGCTTCCAGATCTGTTTATGCTGTGGTATAGCTAACTACAGGAAGCGTCCCTATGTAACATCTTTCTTCTTACCAGAATCAAAGCTTTAAACTAAATTAATGAGGCTCTCTCTGGTACATTGTCCTTCAAGAGACCAGTAGGATGATGGCTTTGGGGAAATAATATGGGCATTTCTGATTTCTTTAAAATCTATACTTTCCTTCTCAATATTATGTCAACAGAAGACTCAGTGGCCTTAGAAATAAAAAGAGGGTCTTATTTTTAACATTGGCACTTACTATCTAGGTGAACTTGAGTGATACATTTGATTTTTCAGAGCCTCCATCTGTTCATCTAGAAAAATGAGTATCTTTCCTCTCAAGGATTAGTTGAATTAGTGATCATGAAGGCTATCTGGAAATGCTCAGTTGTATGGATATATCTTAGGGGTATTGAAGTGGGCTGGAGAGGAGGAAGTCTAATGGGAACATGCTTAATGTGGGGCATTTCCTCAGTGGAAGGGCACCTTTCCCTTTGGAAGCATATGCACACCCTTCCACAGGGTGTTGATGCCAGGCTGGTGCCCTGACCTGAGCCCAGCTCTGGGTGGCCATTCTCACGCAGATATCCAGAGCAAGGATAGCCAGTAGAGTGCATCTAAGCCAGGGGCATCAAGGAGAGAATCAAGAGATGGAAGCCTAAATTCAAATGCAGGCCCTCAAGACATGTCATGAATGAGAGACAGAGAGGAGGGTCTGGCCACACCTGAGCCCAGCTCTGGGTGGCCATTCTCACGCAGATATCCAGAGCAAGGATAGCCAGTAGTGTGCATCTAAGCCAGGGGCATCAAGGAGAGAATCAAGAGATGGAAGCCTAAATTCAAATGCAGACCCTCAAGACATGTCATGAATGAGAGACAGAGAGGAGGGTCTGGCCAGGTGTTAACTGAATCAGTGCAGAAGCAGGTCTGGAGTGGCTGACAACTGCCCCCTGCCCCTCTGAAGTGTCAAAGGCTCACCATTTGCATGTTGGCTTTTGTGCCTGGGCTACTCAGGTGGTTTAAAGTCCAGAGTCAAATAAGCAGGTTTGGGACATACAAAGCACGGAGGGGCAGAAGGTGGTAGAGAGAGGGATTTGGGGGAGAGTAGATGGATAGCATGAGGCGAGGCAGTGAAAGACTTTCTGAAGAAATGTAATTGAGGCAAAACCTCTTTTTCTCTGTGTGGAATTGTTGACTTACCAAAATAGAAGAAACCACACATACTGACATACCATGAGGCAGAGCTGAGCACGGAGGCTTGGGAGGGCCAGGGAAGGCCCATCTGTGTGGGACATGTATGTAGCCTGTGACCCCGAGGACTGTCAGGCAGCATAACAGATGATTATCACTCATTGTGCATTCAGTTGTGAATGTAAACAAACCAAAATAAACCACCGTGCAAGCTCAGCCTGGTAATCCTGAATAGAGGCTTGAAAGGATCAGCAGTGAGTTTGTTTGAACTTCTAGCTACAAAGCAACCAAAACAAAAACAGAGGTTATTTCCCCAGTGCCTTCAAGAAAAAATGTCCACTTCTTAGCATGTCATGAAAGGTCCTTCAGGATCTGAGCACTGCCTGCCCTTCCACTCCTAAGTTTAACATTTTGTTGTCACATCTTCTGCTCCGTGGCTGCCTGACCTCGGGCAAGTGATAGAACCCCTCTGAGCTTCAGTCCTTCATCTGTAAAATGGGGATACATATACCTATCTTTCAGACCTGTAATAATAATTAAACTGAGAATAATGCCATTAACAGTCTTTTGATCACATGTATGCCAATCCAACCTTTGTGTGATTTTTGTTATTATTATCGTATAGTCTACATTCCAGCCAAAGCGTGATGCCTTCTTCAAGCTGTCATGGTACTAAGAACTTGTACCTTCACTGAGGTGCTTATAAGAGTGTCTTACCCTTCTTGGATAAACTGTCAGACATCCCGACTACCTTGAAAACTAGGGTAAGGACATTATCTTCTTCCTGTCTGTTTTCCCAGGGCCTGACACATAGTAGGCACTCAAATGTTTCCTGAAGGAATGTGTGAAGTGTCTCTGTTCTGTAGAATCTTGATTCTCAACAGCCTCAGATACATCCTGGTCCCTATTCTCCTACCCTGTATTAGGGACCTATTGTGTGTCAGAAACCAAGGCAGATGCTTTACATACAAGGCCTTGTTAATAGCCCTGCAGGCCTAGGAGGCAGCTGTTATGTTAACACTTGACAGATGAGTCTACAGCATCAACTAAGACAAATGCCTCAAGGGTAAGTAGGAGATGTCTTTTTACCATCATCCCACTAGGGACACAAATTGAGAACCCAGCAATCCTTGTAGTCTGGCACAAAAAATGAGACCCATATTTATCCACCCAAACCTATGGCATATCTAGCCACCACCACTCCCCCCACCATTTCCTCTACCTCTGTTGTTTGCATCTTACCAGGATTAACTAGACCAATTTGTACTTTGAATTCAGAAAAATGCAGATTAAACATTTTCTGGCTTAAAAAATAATGAGAGCACAGAAAGTTAAATAATCAGCTCACACTTGTCAATGATTTACTATGTGCAGTTAGTATGCCGGACTTTCTCTAACATTGTCTATGTTTTTCCCACACATCCTGAAAGGTGAATATTTTTGTCTATCTTCTACATAGGAAGAAGCCAAGATGCAACAGGGTCTATGTGCAGTTAGTATGCCGGACTTTCTCTAACATTGTCTATGTTTTTCCCACACATCCTGGAAGGTGAATATTTTTGTCTATCTTCTACATAGGAAGAAGCCAAGATGCAACAGGGTCTTGCAACTTAGACGGAGCTGTGATTCCTGACCTGGAGAACCCAGACGCCTCTCTATATGGCACTAGTCGACCCAAGAAAGCAGTTTCACCAGCCCCGGGCCTCTGTACCCCAGCTCCCCCTTCCTTGTATCCCCCACAGGGAAGCGTGGAGAGGTGTTTCTTCCTACCAAGGCTGAGTGCTCAGTCACCACCCTGTGAGAGCAGGCCAGTGAGATGGAAAAATAGCTCTTACTCCTGACTCTCACATCTGTCCCTCAGGTGACAGCCAAATTCTCAAATTGCCAGACCAATGGCAAATAAGCCCACAGCACACACTGAGGGTATCAGCACACAGAGGGTTCTGCCAGAATTCACACGTCCTGGATGCCAGGCTGCCCCTCATAGCCTGTTTCATTTTTTCTCATCTCTGCTGCATGGTGCGTGGAGAGAGAGAGGAAGGAAAGTACACTGATCTCCAGAAATGGGGTTTGGTTTGCTCATTCAGAGTACCCTTAGGCAGTACCCTTAATCTTTCAAAGGTCCATGGGCCCCCTCTGAAGCCACAGGAAAAGCTAAAAAGTCTGGGAAAGGGAAGGGTGGGTTCCACTGACCCCCTGATGTTCATTTGACTTTCGTGGTTTCCAGGTAGCTGAGAGGCAGCCAGGCATAGCAGGAAGAACATGACCTTTGGAGTCAGAAAGACCCAGATCAAATTCCTATTCTGCCACTTGGCACCTGTACAAGAATGAGCAAGACTTTGAATTTTTGTGAGCCAAGGTTTCCTTATCTGTAAACTGAAGGAAATGGCTGGGTTATCATGAAGATTACAGATGAGAATGTGCATGAAACAAACAGCACAGAGTAGCTTCTCTCCTCCCCGCCCCCACCCCTCCTCTGCCATCTTCATTCGTAATGAATGCGTTTAAAAAAATAAGAGCAATTATAATTGTCATTGATTACTTTGTAACCTAAATACAGTAGATTTATAATATACAATTTCTGTTTAAGTCATTCTTACAGGACTGAGCCTTGTCCTACATCATGTCATATATTTTACTGATAGTTGCTTTTCTTCCTTTTTCTTTTCTTCTAAGGAAGTCCAGATGGGGCCAAGATACATTCTCATACCCAAGATAGCCTATTCCAAGGGTTAAAGTCAGGCCTGCTTTGCATCCGAATGATCTGTTCATAACAAAAGCTGCCTCCTGGCCATTTCCCACAGCTGAATACTGTTATTCTGTGAAGCCATCATTTCATTTGTTTCTGATTGTTCTACAGTGTTTACATACCTTACATATTAGTGTGGTCTTTTATTGAGTACAGGCAGAGGTTAAACCCTCCCAGATCCACTTTCCCTCTGAGCACTCTTTCTTCTTTTAGTCTCCCTTGCGTCTGTGTTACAAACCATTTCTCTTTTATAAGAACTCATTTAAGTAGAAAAATAATTTTTGAGTGTTTTTTTTTTTTTTCCTCTTTAATATGAGGCTCACTTAACATTCTCAGAGAACTGCTATTGAATATGGAGAAGAGGGAAAAGATACCACTGGAATGTGTGTGTGTGTTTCTTTCCCTGACCTAGGAAAATCCCATCACCTCTTGAATTTCCCAAGGGACATATTCCATCCAGGGCCCAGGAGTGGGGCTGGCCCCAGACCAAATGTTAAAGAAGATGCTGTCTGCCTGCTGTGTCATTACGTCTCCTTTTCACAACCTTTTTTCTGCGAAACGTGTCCCAGGAAGGATATGGGTTCTTGAGTCAGAATTGGGTCTGAATCCCAGTTCTGCCCTATTTGTGAGCTCAGGAACGGACTTGAGTTAATTATCTGAAACTCGGTTTCTTTTCCATCAGAAATGGGTGTGGCTCAGGCTTGTCTAGCGTCTTAGATGGGGGAATGTATGTGAAAGTGTCCCGCCTGGAGGTGATAGGGAGACTTCACAGCACACAGACTTCTGCTGATTGTAGGGCCTTGGGGCACTCTGGCCTGTGAAAGATTCAGAGGCCTAGTCCAAATTGGCAGGAAGAAGGGCTGTGATCAGTTCTGTGTGCCATGACTGTCTGGCACATGTGCCGCTTATGTGCACCCTGGTAACATATCAGGTAGCCAAAGAGTGCTGGGTTTCACAGCCTTTCTCCCCAGCCCTCTTCTCTATACCTCCTCCCATCCAGCCATCACTGTTTTTTAATGCTCTTGTCAGTCTCCTTTGCTACAGAGATGTAAGGGATAAACTCCTCCCCCCCTCATCACCTCAGCTGATATTGGATAAACACTTCTCAGTTTATCATAGTTTCTTAAGTAGGCGAGCTACCCAAATATCTGCAAATAGTTTTTTTTTTTTTTTGGGAATTTATTTTTAATACATAAAAATTGTACATATTTATGGGATACAGTATATTATTAACTAGTCACCTTACCGTGCAATGGAACACTGGAACTTATTTCTCCTATCTAACTGTAACTTTGTACCCATTGACCATCCTCTCCCCACTCTGTCCTCTCCCTACCCTTCTCAGCCTCTGATAACCACTATTGTACTATCTACTTCTATGCAATCAACTTTCTTAGCTTCCACATATGAGTGAGAACATGCAGTAGTTCTCTTTCTGTTCCTGGCTGACTTCACTTAACATAATGTCATCGATGTTGCTACAAATGACAGGATTTCATTCTTTTTATGGCTGAATAGTATTTCATTGTGTAAATATACCACATTTTCTTTATCCATTCATCTGTTGATGGACATTTAGGTTGAATCTTGGCTAATATGAACAGTGTTACAATAAATATGGATGTGTAGATATCTCTTCAATATCCTGATTTCATTTCCCTCAGATATATACCCAGTAGTGGGATTGCTGGATCATGTGGTAGTCGACTTCTCTTTGCCTAGGTGGTTTAGCCGTCTCATCTTCTGTTATGCTACAAATGGAGAAAAGTCTGAAGATCAGGATTCTTCAGGTCTAGCCTTGCATGGATGTATACTGAATTCCTCTGAGCTAAACCTGAGAAGCAAGAGTGGATTCTTTGGGGGAACACTCCAAAAAGTATGATTGAAGCATATGCACAGAAATTCTGACTTTTATTAAAAGATACCCTGACATAAATCAGCCAAGGCTTTTTTTTTTTTTTTTTTTTGCCGTTACACAATATACTGTTAACAGGGTAAAGCCTCGATTGTACTTATTCCCAGTGATAGACCTTACAAATAGAAATTAATTCATCTGAGTGATTGTGTAGGTTCTTATTTTTCCCTCTCTTCTCTAGAGCCAGTGCAACCTCTGTAGCCTACTTAAGAATTCTAGTCAAAATGGCATCAGGTCTTTTTAAAATTAAGCCTCCACGTGAACTCCAATCCATAAATAAGAAATACACCTTGGCTAGTATGGAGGTGATGATATTAATACAGGGTACATTTCCCTGAGTCACTGAATGTACCAGGCACTATACCAAAGCCTATAATAGCTTGTCCCACACTTAATCTTTACAGAGCCGTAACATAGGTCTTATTTGTCTCATTTTTCAGATGAAGACCCCAAGGACTCAGGTCACACAGCAAGTTAGGATAGAACATTGAACATCAAACCAGAAAATCTATGTCTATGGTTAGACCTATGAGATGGTCTCTGAGGCCAGGCATTGGTGTCAAAGAAAAAGGTTGTAACAAGGGAAACACAGGAGCTGATCAGGAGCAGGGCAGGAGGAGAAAGTGTCCACAGTGTAGCAGTTAAAAATCAGAAGGTATGTGAGGGAGACACTTTGTAATAGTGTACCTTGCACTTGTGGCAAGAGATAAGGCTGTGTCATCCCTTCCTGCACCTGCTGATCAGCCTTTGCTGGGACACTGCCCCCAGGCATCCTTTTAATCGAACACTAAAGTCTATAGGAGGGAGCTGTTTTTCTAACAGCCAGTTTAGAATTAAAAAAGAGCATTAGTTGGGCTATATTTGAGAACTGCTTAATAGTTTGTACTACCCTCACTCCTGGAGGATTTGACAGAAATAGAAGATATGGTTCTGACTGTGAGAATCCAGATCTATTTGACATCGGTGCAACAGAGCTAAGACTACATGTGATGAACCTTGTGCAGACAGCACACCCTGCTCCCTCCTCATTAGCTCTGTCCCCTGCGTCACCTGCCCCACCTGCCCTCCTCTCTTCCTCCCTTACACGATCCACAGAAGAGACCAGTGGTTGTTTACCCACCACAGATTGTTTGGGTTGTGAAAAAGATGCAGGGTATGATTTTATGTCTTTGGACTTACACGGCTCTCAGAGCCTCTAAAGCTAAAAGTCAGTCTGAGCTCGCTGGAGCCAGTGAGGCATTTGTATACAGGAGGCCAAGTGTGACCTCTTGTCTGCAGGGGAGAGAAGGTTTGGGGGAACTTTTGGAAGATCTCAAAAGTTTTCTTGGCTATTCAGTCTCTTTTGCAAAGCAAGTTTGGGTCTGTTAAGTATAAGTGAATGAGAAACATATGGATTAAATTTCTATTGTGATCACATATGGGTTTCAGAATGATAAAGAATGAGGAATTCAGGGTTTAAGGAGTCCAAAAGACTTTGCAAATAATTCAGGATGTTGCAGGCAACATTTGACTGCCTCCCTCCATCCCAATTTTGGGGACTGTTTGGTTGGGTGACAGACCTCCTCAGAGCCCTCCCTGCCCCCTCAAACTTCTAAATCCAAGGAGGTATCTGTGGGCAGGTTGCATGTGTTCTTGTTTTGCTCAGACTGAAATAAAGAGATTGGGTTTCTAGGAAGGGCAAACTACTGGAGGACTCAGCCTTTCAGAAACCCCCAAATGGAGGA
>NW_007741380.1:0-6681 GCF_000696425.1 Galeopterus variegatus | reverse complement strand
ACTTTGCAAATAATTCAGGATGTTGCAGGCAACATTTGACTGCCTCCCTCCATCCCAATTTTGGGGACTGTTTGGTTGGGTGACAGACCTCCTCAGAGCCCTCCCTGCCCCCTCAAACTTCTAAATCCTAGGAGGTATCTGTGGGCAGGTTTCATGTGTTCTTGTTTTGCTCAGACTGAAATAAAGAGATTGGGTTTCTAGGAAGGGCAAACTACTGGAGGACTCAGCCTTTCAGAAACCCCCAAATGGAGGAGAGGAGTTTGGCAGGCCTGAGCTTTATTAACCATATGTCATTTACAGGTTATTGGACATGTTTTATGTTCTATTTTTGCTCTTAATGTCAGTGACATTGTCATGATAATGATAATAGTAGCCATGTCCTGCATTTATGTCGTGACTTAGTTTACAAAGCATATTACATACATATTACCTATTAAGTACGCATTACATATATATTTATAGATATGTACACTTAGACACTTAACATGTGTTATAGCTACCTACAGTACAGGAAATACAGAGAATTAAGGGAAGATGCAGGCAGGAGTACCTAACCCAGCATTGGGGCAGAAGTCAGGATTTATAGGTGGCTTCCCAGAGGAAATAATATTGAGCAGAGTCCTAAAAGAACATGTAAGCGTTAGCCAGGGAAAAGTGAGAAGGAGTACTTTCTGGTTAGAGAGAGTAGAATGTATGAAGACTCAGAGATGAGAAGAAAAAAAAAATATGGTACACTTGGGGAATTTCAAGTTGTTTAGTAAGTCTAGGGACTAACCTGTGATAGTCTTGGTGCAGTAAAAATGATGGAGGTAGAGGATTTGGAAATGATAACATATGTGATTAGGCCAGACAAATAAGTAAAAGATCAGAAAGGGTCTCATATGTCATGGAGAGCTTCTAAAGGATTTATGTAAGAGAAATGTCTAATTAGGTTTGTATATTAGAAAGATCATTGTGCTGGAGGATGCAAGGTTTTCTGACAGGGGCTTGAGGGGCAGTGGGGTGGAGAATAATATTCAAGGGAGGGAAACTAGTTCAATCCAATTTAGTTGCTGTTGCAATAATCCAAGCAAAAGATGAAGGACTGGACTAATGTGATGGCAGCAGGGAGAAACAGGAAGACTTGTGTTTGAAAAACAGAGTTGACAGAACACGGTGACCTATTGTGGGGCAGACGAGAGAAATGAACCAGTCAAGAAGTCAAGACTGGTATACCGAGACAGGGACCCCAGAGCAAGAGTAGACCTGGAAGGAAGGATGGCAGTTTCTACTTTGGACCTGTTGATTGGACATCCAGTCACATGTTCCATATGGAACTCAGGAGCAAGGCCTGAGTTTGGGAAGAAGATTTGGCACTCAAGAGCATAAAAATTCTTGTTCCACCTATGAGAGTGGGTGCACTGACCCCAGGAGATGTAGGGACTGAGATGAACATGGGAGAGAATCCAGGAAAGAAGAGGAAGAACCTACCAAAGAGACAGAGCCTGGACCTGAACCCAGGTCTTTGGACTCCAGACCTTTCCTTTGTTCCTAGGAGCAGAATTAAACCTTTCTTGAGAGCATACTGTGTCCTAGGATCTTTATACACATTATACCACTTAGGACCTGCACACAACTCTGTGGTTGATGCGATTATCCCCACATCACAGATGAGGAAACTAAGCCTCAGAAAGACTTAAAGCCACATGACCAGTAAATGACCTAACCAGAATTACCAACCTTTGTCAGACTCCAAAGTCTATGCTCATATTACTAAACCATGTTCACTGCCTTTAAGATAAGACTTGGTTCCTCACTCTTTCATAGGTGAGGCAGACATGTTAACAGCTCATTTCCATTCAATCTGAGAAGTACAAAAATAGAGGTGAATGCTAAGAGCCCCCATTCATAAACAGAATTCTCTATGCTCTTTTTTGTACTGTGTAATGATCTGGGAGTTGGTTGGAATGTGTATAAATGGTTTTTCTCTAGTAAGACGATAGCACAGTCCATTTGGAGGGAGAAATGAGCCACGACGGAAATACCCAGTCCCACACATGCCTGCGGCTACCCTCTAAAACTCCCAACCTGGCTGGAGGCACTCAAAACAAAACCTCCTGTTCCCTCCCAGGACTACTGGCGCCTGGAGCCTGCCTCCTGCCCCTGCCAGGGGTTTAGGCTAGCCTCGGATGATGGAGCTGGGTCAGGCAGAACAGATGGAGCTGCAGCAGCTCCCTGATCTGATCCCAGCCATCTCTCCCAGAAGGAGGTGTGAGCAGGCATCTGGGCTTTGTCAGTGCAGGGAAACTCAGCTGACAAGCGCATAGCCTTAGATGAAACTCAGCCAGGGATATCCACTAATGGAGCCAGCTTGGGCACAGACACAAAGAAAAGCAGGAGCCCATGGAAAGAGGCTTCTAATCCCAGCTATGTCATTTCTGATCTTTGTGATCCTGGGCAGTTTGCATACCCTCTTTGTGTCTGTATCTTCAGCTGTGACATAGGCTGAGTATGTTTGACTCTACAGACTTTCAGGGTAACCCTAAGTCTGAATGCAGATGTACACTCACAAGTCACTTGATACTTGGATTATCTCCCAGCCCATCCTGAACTCCAACTCCCACTAGATTGAGAACTTCAGGGGGACAGGGGTCATGTCATTTACATAGCTCCAACACCCATCCTTCTATATCTTTTCACGTTTAAAACAGTAGTTTGAACTCAGCATGTATCCAATATATATTTGCTGAATATATACTCAGCTAAAGTAAGATATTGAAGGTCACTAGATTGAGAACTTCAGGGGGACAGGGGTCATGTCATTTACATAGCTCCAACACCCATCTTTCTATATCTTTTCACGTTTAAAACAGTAGTTTGAACTCAGCATGTATCCAATATATATTTGCTGAATATATACTCAGCTAAAGTAAGATGTTGAAGGGAAGTAAGATATTGAAGGTCGTAGCCATTAAATACGACCCATTGACAGTCAAAAAGTTTCCCCAGTAATCTTGACCAAAGGTTAGTGGGATCATAGAGCAAAGTGGGTACTTAGAGAATCCCAAAGAGATAGCCCAAGACAATGCCACAAGGCCCCGGCCGTGTGAGGGAATGGTCTGCGTGGAAATAGCTTGCTGGAGAGTTCCAGTTGACCAGCTGGGGTAGAATGACTCAACTTCATGGAATCTCAGAAAATCTCACAGACAAAGGAGATATTAAACATCTCTAGTTTCATCCATTTATTTTATAGATGAGGGGAATGAGGTGTAGAGAGAGAAATAAGTTGGTGGTTCATAACTTGGATCCTGAAATTACTCCTCTTCTATTGACTAGCTGTTTGACCTCCTGCAGCTTAGATTTCCTCATTTGTGAAGAAAGTGTAATAGGACCTCTGTTATTGGGTTGTCATGAGTATTAAATGTGATCGTGTGTGGAAGGAGCATAGAAGAGTCAGTGGCACATGATCAATGTACAATAACTGTTGGCGATTACTACTTTTTAATTATTATTATTTCTATATTATTATTCTTATTACCTGACATAGAGGGCCGTTTCACTGAGTTTCGTTTCTCAACCACAGCTTTTTTTTTTTTATTACACATGTCAAGCACAGCTTTTTATAAATTAAATTTTGACAGGCAGTAGAATCTGTTGATGCAAAACTGCACTCATTCTTCAAAGCATATGACCTTTTATTTAAAGTAAAATGTAGAACTTTAAGCTGAGCCCTCATGAAATCAAAATGCATGTACAGCTTCCTGACTCTGAGCCTTGCCCACCCAGCGCGTTGTGCCTGGGATGCCTTCCCTCTCTCCCTGAGCAAACGTTCCCTCCTTTTTTGCAGCCTTACTGCAGCGTAGCCCCTGGGAAGGGCTCACTCTTCTCCCAGACAGTCATTCCTTCCTTTGGGCTCCTACCACTCTCCTCTCCTGCCTTATGGTAGCACTTGGCATGTCTTGTAATTTTTTTTTATGTCCACCTCTGTTTGCCCTGTCAGATTAGGAGCTCCTTGTGGAAAAGGGCCATGCCACTTCATTATTATTGTTGTTGTTGTTGTTGTTTTACTTCCTTATTTTTACAATCCTGTTGTTATCTTAGATCCTGGCATATAGTAGGCAACTAAATGTTTTGTTGGGGTTTTTGTAGTTTTATTTATATCACACATAATTAAAGAATACATCAAATATCTAAGAACAGTTAAAACAATAATACTAAAATGAATATCCATGTCCCCGCCACCCAGCCTTTGAAAGAGAATATTGCAAGTACCTTTTAAGTGCAAATCTTCAACCATATGATTAAATAAATGTCGACTGGGGTTTGTTTTTTGTTGAGTTTTGTTTACTGTTCTACTTCTTTGAGGTGATTTTGAATTTTGATTTGGACATGTTAAGTGCAAATCTTCAACCATATGATTAAATAAATGTCGACTGGGGTTTGTTTTTTGTTGAATTTTGTTTACTGTTCTACTTCTTTGAGGTGATTTTGAATTTTGATTTGGACATGTCCCATAGTAAGCAATCCTTCCAAGTTTTAGCATCCAAAAATATCAGATTTACATACAAGCTTTATTTCTATATTGTCTTATACTTCATTATTAAGAATATTGACTAATATAAGACAAAGAATGTCTAGATACCTCTTTATATAATTGTACTTACTTTGGCTGTGGTTGTTCAGTCAGCACCTGACTATTCCATCATTTAAGCCTCATTTCAAGGAGAGCTAATGTTCGTTTGGTATTTAACATACAATAATTGTTTATTTGTGACAACTTATTTAATCTTCATAAAAGTCCTCCAGCAGTCATACATTCCTCCCATTTTGGAACTGAAGAAGCTGAGACTCAGGCTGTCTTGTGTGTGATCACCTAACTAGAACGTGACAGAGTCAGGAATAGAATCAAGACGTGTCTTTGTCCTGACCCATGCTCTTTTCTCCACTGTTCACAAGTATATCAGGGAAAACTTATCAAAAGCCCTTTGGAAATGAAGATTCCCTATCCTATTTGTCATCGAGGCCAGGAAGTTTTGTCCAATTTGAGTGAGTCTGTGTTGGCTCTAATGGCCGTTGCTTTCTGCCCTTCAATGACAGATGAAGGACTTGAGAAGCAATGGTACCCTGTGTCACGGGATACAAATGCAATTTGTGGTTATGGGTATACAGCCAGTATGAATCTGTCCCCCACATCATGGGCACGAGGGGTTTGTATCACAAAAAAAGAAGCAATGGTAGACTAAAAGCAAGACCATAATTTGGGAGAGAGAAATATAGAACCTATAGAGCATAGTGATATGTGAATTAAGATGGAAAACATGCATAGAAACTATTTGGGTGGGCGAACAGTGTGTATGTGTGAGAGAGAGAGATGGAAAGTGTTCCAGCCACAACAAACACTAACTGGTACTTATTTTTGTCACTCTGCCTTTACCCAGTGAAAATTTTATCATGTGCCTACCCTGGAAACACAAAGCCTGAATGCTTTGTGTTTTTGTAATGTTAGGCATGTTATTTAACTCTCTCTGCCTCAGATTACACACATGTACAATAGGAATGATGACAGATTCTTGCCTTATGGTTTTTGTGAGCATTAAGTGATTTAATACCTGTAATGTGCTTAGAATAAGTTTTTACTAAGTATCCAGTCAATCTTAATTGTTGCACCATTATTCCTGGGAAGTCAGTCTGTATGGACACCTGTCATCTGTGTGGTACAATGAGCTTTTTCTGGGTCACAGAGCAGCCTCCAGGCTAAGAGAGCTATCAGCATGAAAGGAGCTTTCACATAAATATTTTTAAATATTTAGGTTTATTGCAAAGGATTAAGGAAAACATAACTCCACAAATGTGCATTTTCTTTTTCTGTCAAAATAAACCATTATTTGTTTCCTCCAAGAGCACAGTGTTTGGGAATGATGGGAAATACTCTTTGTTTCCTTGCTTCACTTGGGACGTCTGATGAGAAGCATGTGCTATTCCAGATGAGTGTGTACAAACCAGCATCAACACAAAACTCTCCCTGTACAGAACTAAGCAAAGCCGTCACCTGACATTTCTGCGCAGCAGAGCCACCATCTTCTAGTGAAGTCCTGCTGCAACTGATGCAGTAGCAAACGTAAATTGTGGCACTGGGGCTGGGGGGAAGAGGAGTGATGTGTATCTTTCCTAAGCAATTTGTGTATACAAGTGAAAAAAAAAACATCATGGGTTTGAGGTCCACATCTGCCTGGGTTCAAATCCCACCTCAGCCATTTACTAGCTGTGAGGCAATGGACAATTTATGCCACCTCTCTGGGACTAATCAATCAAATGAGGCTAAGAGTTCTGTATGCATGCACGGCACACAAAGAGGTGATTTGACTTTGATGGGTGTCCTTTTTTTTTTCTTTTTTGTAGAAAAAAAATTTTTTTTTCTATTAAGAAAAGTCATTTTATAAAAAAATTTTTATTTTGTCAATATACAATGTAGTTGATTATTATGTCCCATCACCGAAACCTCCCTCCCTCCTCCCTCTTTCCCCTCCCACCCAAGTGTGTCCCCTCCATTTGCTTGTTGTAAGAACTTCAAAAAAAAATTGTGGTTGTTATATCTTCCTCTCCGCCCCCCCCATTTTTTGTTTTTGTTTTGTTTTGTTTTCTTTGTGTGTGTGTGTGTGTGTGAATTGATTCATTCACCTTTAGCTCCCTCCAATAAGTGAA
>NW_007741379.1:25354-25612 GCF_000696425.1 Galeopterus variegatus | reverse complement strand
ACTCAACTATGGTACTTTCCTAGTAGCCTTGACTGAACAGCATTGAGAAGTGGAATATGTAGTGGGCACCGAGATTGTGGAGTTGGTCTGGTCTGGATTTCAGTCCCATCTCTGCACTTTACAGGCCGTGCACTCTCGCACACTCACTACTGCTCTCTTCCCCTCGGTTTCCCAATATGGGACATAGGACCTTCCCGCTCAGAGGAGGCTGGTGAAAAACAAATGAGATGAGGCCAAATAAATAACAAGTGAATGGTG
>NW_007741379.1:19380-19725 GCF_000696425.1 Galeopterus variegatus | reverse complement strand
TGAATGTCCCTACTATGCCTTCTGAGGCACGTTTCTTACTGCTTAGGATTTAGTTAAGGATCGTGTATTGTATTCTCCATCTACCATTCTGCTGATTTAAAGCAATTGCACCACTTGGAGAATAGGGAGGAGCTGGTCCTGTCTGAACACCTGGTCATGATGAGTCTGATGGGACGGAGCTTTTGTTAAAAGAACACTCGGGGTTTCATCCTCTTAGTTGAAGAGGGGTCCTATTCTCTTGAATGCTAAGGGATGCATTCAGGTTATGAGTAATGCTGCCGTAAGCATGAGGGTGCAAATATGACTTTGAGATTCAGATTTGCATTATTTTGAATATAACCCAGG
>NW_007741379.1:16328-18616 GCF_000696425.1 Galeopterus variegatus | reverse complement strand
AAAAAATGTGTTATCTAGGGTGTGAAGAAACAGGAACCCTTATACAAATTATTCGCTTGGTGGTAATATAAAATTTTGCATACACTAGGAGAAACAGCATAAAATTCCTCAGAAAATTAACAAGTTCCATTTTGATATAATATGAATACACAATGATTCAGTATAATTAACTCACTTAAATTTTTTCTAATATATTGCAGTGGTACTTTGATTGTAAATCAAATGACTATTTCTGTAGGGATCAGTTTCTGTATTCTCTAATTGCACAGGCTTATTTGTCTACCCTTAACCAACAACATACTATGTTAACAATTATTTATTATAGGTTTCATATTGTGTAGCAATAGTCCTCCAATTTTGATCTTATGCAAGATTACTTTGGCTATGTTTGATTTTTTGAATGTTCTAGGTATGCCAGAGACATCTTTTAAATTTCAAAAATACAAGAGGCCTGAGAGGTGCTTGGCCCATACGCCCTTATTCCACCCACTCTGGAACAAGTAGATGCTGCCACAGGACTCCCAGCCCAGGCCAGTGAACATCACTCAGTGAGGCCCAAACACCAATGGTCCCACACACCCCAGCCACCCATGCCATTGCAATTAAACACTGCCACAGGACTCCCAGCCCAGGCCAGTGCATGCTGCCCAGAGAGGCCCAAGAGACGCTGGGCCTACAGGGCCCTGAGGCAGCCATGTGGGAACAGGTAGGTGCCACCATGGGACTCTCAGCTCAGGCCAGTCCCCACAGCCCAGAGAGGCCTGAGCCTCTGGCCCAAAGGCACTGAGGCAGCTATACCAAATTGGCAGTCCCTGTAGGATCCTACCCAGACACCAGGGTTGAACAAGTAGACCATGAAATCCCCTGCCAAAATGACTAAATACCAAAAGAAAGATACCAGAAATATGAAAAATCAAGAAAATGCACCATGACCAAAGGATAACAATAATGCCAGAGCTCTAGATCTTATAGAACAGGAAGTCCTTGAAATGACTGACAACGAATTTTGAGCAACAATTCTAAGGAAACTAAATGAGATACAAGAAAACTCAGTTAGACATAACAATTAAATGAGAAAAAGTATAGATGACCTGAAAGAAGAAATGTACAAAGAAATCAATGCAATGAAAAAGAATCTAGCAGAGCTTATAGAGCTGAAGAATTCAGTCAGTGAAATAAAAAGCACAACAGAGAGTTTAACTAGCAGGTTAGAACAAGCAGAAGACAGAATTCCTGACCTTCAAGATGGCCTGTTTGAAATAACATAGGTGGACAAAAAAGAAAAAAAAAAAAAGAATTTAAAAAATTGAAGAAAACCTAAAAGAGATAACAGATAACCTTAAGCACTCAAATATCTGAATCATGGCTATCCCAGAAGGGGAAGAAAAAGGAAATGACATTGAAAACATACCTGATGAAATAATGGCAGAAAACTTCCCAGGTATAGGGAGAGACACAGATCTCCAGATTCAGGAAGCTCAAAGATCTTCAAACATATTCAATACAAAAAGGTCCTCTCCAAGACATGTTATAGTCAAAATGGAAAAACTCAAAGACAAAGAGAGAATCTTAAAAGCTGCAAGAGAGAAGCATCAAGTCACCTATAAGGGAGTCCGAATCAGACTAACATCAGACTTTTCATCAGAAATCCTAAAAGCTAGAAAAGAATGGGATGATATATTCAAAATACTATAAGACAAAAATTGCCAGCTAAGAATACTGTACCCGGAAAAGCTATCCTTCCAAAATGAAGGACAAATAGTATACTTCTCAGACAAACAAAAACTGTGGGAGTTCACTACCACGTGACCAGCTTTACAGGAAATTCTCAAGGAAGTACTGGGTTTGGTACCTGAGGAACCACCATTGCCATAAATACTCAAGAAAGAACAAAACACACTAGTAAAGAAAAATGCTAACAATAAAGAGAAAAAAAAGTTTATCGACCACCCCCAAATCCAACAAATACAGAAGACAAACAATAAATCAGAAAGAAAGGAACAAAAGATATTTAAGGTATCTAAACAAAAATCAATAAAATACCAGGGGTAAATCAAAACCTTTCAATAACAACTCTTAATGTAAAAGGATTAAATTCCCCACTTACAAGACACAGATTGACTGACTGGATTAAAAAGGTGGACCCAACTATATGCTGCCTTCAAGAGACTCAACTCACCTGTAAAGACACACATAGACTAAGAATGAAAGGATGGAAAAAGATATACCACGTAAATAGTAATAAAAAACAAGCTGGAATAGCTATTCTTATATCAGATAAAATAGAC
>NW_007741379.1:13704-15904 GCF_000696425.1 Galeopterus variegatus | reverse complement strand
GAATAAGATATACCATGCAAACAGTAATAAAAAACAAGCTGGAATAGCTATTCTTATATCAGATAAAATAGACTTTAAACCAAAAACCACGAAAAGAGACAAAGAAGGCAACTATATAACAATAAAATGAGTTATCAATTAAGAAGATATAACAATCATAAATACATACTCACTCAAAATTGGAGCAGCCAGATTTATAAAGCAATCACTATTAGACCTAAAGAATGAGATAGAAACTAATACCATAAAAGCAGAGTGCCTGAACACCCAACTTTCAATATTGGATAGATCAGGTAGGCAAAGAATTAACATAGAAACACAAGATCTTAACAACATCTTAGACCAATTGGACTTTTCAGATATCTGCAGAACATTCCATCCAACAACATCCGAATATTCATTCTTCTCATAAGCACATGGAACATTCTCAAGGATAGATCACATATGTTAGATCACAAATCAAGTCCCAACAAATTCAAAAAGAAAGAATTAACATAGAAACACAAGATCTTAACAACATTTTAGACCAATTGGACTTGGCAGATATCTGCAGAACATTCCATCCAACAATGTCCTTATATTCATTCTTCTCATAAGCACATGGAACATTCCCAAGGATAGATCACATATGTTAGATCACAAACCAAGTCCCAACAAATTCAAAAAGATTGGAATTATTCCATGTATTTTTTTCAGATCACAATGGATTAAAATTAGAAATCAATAACAAACAAAACTCTAGAACTATACAAACAAATGGAAATTAAACAACATTCTACTTAATGACATATGAGTGCAAGAAGAAATTAAACAGGAAATCATAAAATGTATTGAAACTAATAAAAATAATGATACATCACACTAAAACCTGTGGGATACCGCAAAAGCAGTACTAGGGGGGATATTTATTGCATTAAATATTTACTTCAGAAGAATGAAAAGATGGCAAGTAAACCATCTAACACTTTACCTTAAAGATATAGAAAAATTAGACCATTCCAAACCCAAAGTTAGCAAACAGAAAGAAATAATTAAGATCAGAGTAGAACTTAATAAAATAGAAACCCAAAAAGTGATAAAAAAAAAAAGATCAATGAATCAAAAACTTGGTTTTTGGAAAAGATAAATAAAATTGACAAACCATTAGTAAGGCTAAGTAAAAAAAAGAAAGGAGAAGACCTGAATAACAAAAATTAGAAGTGAAAAAGGTAATATTACAGCTGATACTTCAGAAATACATGAAATCATTAGACTGCTAAAAAAACTATATGCCAAAAAATCTGAAAATCTGGAGTAAATGGATAAATTTCCGGACACATACAAACTACCAAAACAGACCCAAGAAGATAAAGAAAATCACAACAAACCAATAACAATAAAAGAGATTGAAGCTGTTATCAGAATGTTCCCCACAAAGAAAAGCCCAGGACCAGATGAGCTCAATACAGAATGCTACCAAACCTACAAACAGGAATTTATACCAATTCTCTAAAAACTATTCTAAAAGATTGAAACAGAGAGCATTCTCCCAAACTTATTCTATGATGCAAACATCAACCCAATACCAAAACCAGACAAAGATACAATAAAAAACGAAAACTACAGGCCAATATGCTTGATGAATATAGATGCAAAAAGCCTCAGTAAAATACTAAATAACAGAATACAGCAACATGTGCAAAACATGATGAAGTGAGATTCATCACAGGGATGCAAGGTTGGTTCAACATACACAAATCAATAAATGTGATATACCACATCTATAAAATCAACGACAAAGACCATATGATCATCTCTATAGATGCTGAAAAGCATTTGACAAAATTCAACATTCATTCATGATAAAGACTCTCTACAAGTTAGATATAGATGGAAAGTATCTCAAAATCATTAGAGCCATATACGATAAGCCCACTGACAATATCATCCTGAATGAAGAAAAGCTGAAAGTTTCTCCCTTAACAGGAACTTGACCAGGATGCCCACTCTCACAACTCCTATTCAACATAGTGTTGGAAGTACTAGCCAGAGCAATCAGAGAAGAGAAGGAAATAAAGGGCATCCAGATTCAAAAAGATAAAGTCAAACTGTCCCTGTCTGCAGATGACATGATCCTGTATGTCAAACTGAATAAAGCCTCTACAAAAAAAAAAAAAAAAAAAAAAAAAAAAAAAAAAAAAAAAAAAAAAAAAAAAAACCC
>NW_007741379.1:10747-12733 GCF_000696425.1 Galeopterus variegatus | reverse complement strand
AAAAAAAAAAAAAAAAAAAAAAAAAAAAAAAAAAAGAAAAGAAAAGAAAAAAAAATCCTCTTTGAGTTGATAAATGACTACAGCAAAGTTGCAGGATACAAAATCAACACACAAAAATCAGTAGGCTTTCTATACTCCAACAGTGAACATGCAGAAAAATAAATCAAGAAAGCTAGCCAATTTACAATAGCCACCAGAAAGATAAAATACTTAGGTATAAAGTTAACCAAGGATGTGAAAAATCTCTACAATGAGAAATATAAACCACTATTGAGAAAAATTAAAAAGGACACAAGAGAAAAGATATCCCATGCTCTTGAGTTGGAAGAATTAACATTGTGAAAATGTCCATATTACCCAAAATGATCTACAGATTCAATGTAATCCCCATCAAAATTCCAATGACGTTTTTCTCTGAAATGGAAAAAACTATCCAGATATTTATATGGAATAATAAAAGACCATGAATAGCCAAAGAAATTTTCAGCAAAAAAATAAATCTGGAGGCATAACACTACTTGACTTTAAACTATGCTACAAAGCTATAATATCAAAAACAGTATGGTAGTGGCATAAAAACACACAGATCAATGGAATAGAATAGAGAATGCAGAAATCAACCCACACATTTACAGCTATCTGATCTTTGACAAAGGCACCAAGTCTAAGCACTGGGGAAGAGACTGCCTCTTCAGCAAGTGGTGTTGGGAAAATTGGACATTCATATGTAAGAGAATGAAACTAGACCTGTACATCTCACCATATACCAAAATCAACTCAAAATGGATCAAAGAATTAAATATACATTCTGAAAGAGTAAAACTCCTCAAAGAAAACATAGAGGGAACATTCCAGGAAGTAGGATTGGGTACAGGCTTCATAAATATGACCCCAAAAGCACAGGCAACCAAAGGAAAAATAAACAAATGAGATCATATCAANACAGAATACAGCAACACATGCAAAATTATACACCATGATGAAGTGAGATTCGTCACAGGGGCAAGGTTGGTTCAATATACACAAATCAATAAATGTGATATACCACATCAATAAAATCAATGACAAAGACCATATGATCATCTCTATACATGCTGAGAAAGCATTTGACACAATTCAACACTCATTCATGATAAAGACTCTTTACAAGTTAGGTATAGATGGAAAGTATCTCAAAATCATTAGAGCCATATATGATAAGCCCACTGACAATATCGTCCTGAATGGAGAAAAGCTGAAAGCTTCTCCCTTAAAAACAGGAACTAGACCAGGATGCCCACTCTCACAACTCCTATTCAACATAGTGTTGGAAGTACTAGCCAGAGCAATCAGAGAAGAGAAGAAAATAAAAGGCATTCAGATTCAAAAAGATAAAGTCAAACTGTCCCTGTTTGCAGATGACATAATCCTGTAAATCAAACTGAATAAAGCCTCTATAAAAAAAAAAAACAAACAACTCTTAGAGTTGATAAATGACTTCAGCAAAGCTGCAGGATACAAAATCAATGCACAAAAATCAGTAGCATTTCTATACTCCAACAGTGAACATGCAGATAAAGAAATCAAGAAAGCTAGCCAATTTACAATAGCCACCAGAAAAATAAAATACTTAGGAATAAAGTTAACCAAGGATGTGAAAAATCTCTACAATGAGAAATATAAACCACTATTGAGAAAAATTAAAAAGGACACAAGATGCAAAGATATCCCATGCTCTTGAATTGGAAGAATTAACATTTTGAAAATATCCATATTACCCAAAGTGATCTACAGATTCAATGTAATCCCCACCAAAATTTCAATGACATTTTTCTCTGAAATGGAAAAACTATCCAGATATTTATATGGAATAACAAAAGACCGTGAATAGGCAAAGAAATTTTCAGCAAAAAAAAAAATAAAATAAATCTGGAGGCATAACACTACCTGACTTTAAACTATGCTACAAAGCTATAATAAACAAAACAGCATGGTAGTGGCATAAAA
>NW_007741379.1:8309-9476 GCF_000696425.1 Galeopterus variegatus | reverse complement strand
AACATTAATATCCAGAATATACAAGGAACTTAAACAACTTTACAGCAGAAAACAAAATAACTGATTTTAAAAATGGGCAAAGGAGCTGAATAGGCATTTCTCAAAGGAAGGCATGCAAAAGGCCAACAGTCATATGAAAAAATGCTCAACATGACTCAGCATCCGGGAAATGCAAATCAAAACCACTTTGAGATACCATCTCACTCCAGTTAGGATGGCTAATATCCAAAAGACTGAGAATTATAAATGCTGGGGAGGTTGCAGAGAAAAAGGAATCCTCATACACTGTTGGTGGGACTGCAAAATAGTGCAGCCTCTATGGAAAATGGTTTGGAGTTTCTTCAACCGGTTCCGGTAGATCTACCATATGACCCAGCTACTCCACTGCTGGGAATATACCCAGAGGAATGGAAATCATCATGTCGAAGGTATACATGTTCTCCAATGTTTATTGCATCACTATTTACAATAGCCAGGAGTTGGTAGCAGCCCAAATGTCCACCATCAGATGAGTGGATAAGTAAACTGTGGTATACCTACACAATGGAATACGGCTCTGCTATAAAAAAGAATGAAATACTACTGTTTGCAGCTACATGGACAGACTCAGAAAAAAATTATATTAAGAGAAATGTCAGTCACAGAAAGAGAAATACCACATATTCTCCCTTATTTGTGGGAGCTGAAAATAAAGAAACAAATGGGGGGAGGGGGTTGAGACACAACAATCACAACAGTTCTTTGAATTTGTTAAGACAAGTGGACAGATATGATGATGATGGGTGGGAGGAAGGATAGGGAAAAGGAAAGAGTAATTGGTAAAGGGATTTGAAAATCAACTACATGGAAGCTGCACCATTTTGCAGTCCCCCCAACAATGTATGAGAGTTCCTTTTTCTCCACAACCTCGCCAGCATTTATCGTTCACAGTCTTTTGGATATTAGCGATCCTAACTGGGGTGAGATGGTATCTCAGTGTGGTTTTGATTTGCATTTCCCGGATGCTGAGTGATGTTGAGCATTTTTTCATGTGTTTGTTGGCCATTCGTATACCTTCCTTTGAGAAATGCCTATTTAGCTCTTTTGCCCATTTTTTAATGGGTTACTTGTTTTCTGCTGTAAAGTTGTTTAAGTTCCTTGTATATTCTGGATATTAATGTTTTGTCA
>NW_007741379.1:4627-5304 GCF_000696425.1 Galeopterus variegatus | reverse complement strand
AGGGAACATAGGAGGTCCATGTGTCAGAATTCATAGGTCCCCTGAGACTGAGATTGAGACTGTGCCTCAGTAAGCACAGCATTCAGTGCCCACTTGATCAGACAGCACGACTTTGCCTTGAAGAATATGGAGTAGGATGACTTTACCACTGGGCAACATTCACGTTTTTTCCCAGCTTAAATTCTAGTGGCAACATTGTGGGCCCCAAGCTCTAGCTTCCTTCTCAGTGTCTCCAAGAGAGAAAATCTCCATCACCTGCCAGGACCAACCAGGGCAAATTCCAAAGATACACCAACACGCCACGTCTCGCTTGACCACACACCTTCCCCCAGCTCGGTGCAGTGGCTGAGGGAAAGACTCTGTGCTTTACATTTAGCAGCTTGTTTGTGCTGGTGATATTGCTGCTTACCGCTCTCTGAAACCGCACCCTCTCACATGGTAATCAACAGCAGCACATAGCTACACAAATAAAATATGAAATTTAGTTCCTCAATTACTCAATAGGCAAATGTGGCTAATCAGTACCCTGTTGGACAGCACAGATACAAACATTTTTATCATTTTAGAAAATCCTTTTCATCAGTGCTGATGTAAATGATTACACTAGGTCACTCTCAGTGTTATAGTCACAAACAGAACCTCACCAACTTTTAAACCAGAAGCCTGGGTGGCACCAG
>NW_007741379.1:2333-3634 GCF_000696425.1 Galeopterus variegatus | reverse complement strand
CCTAATCCTAAAAAAACTGGGTAAGTAAGAGTGATTCTGTCACATTAACAACAGGAAGCAGCTAAGGACACAAAGGGGTCTCCTGTGTGACTCTGAATACTTGGGAGGATCTGCCAGAGAGCTGAGCTGTGGGAAACTTGTTCTGTGTTCTGTTCTCTGAGGCTGCAAGCCTGGCTTTGCCCTTCTGCCCACTTCCTTGGCTGAGTCCCCCAATATCTAAATGCTATGGACTGAATTGTGTTCTTCAATTTTATATGTTGAAACCTAAACCACCAAGTTGGCTGTGTTTGGAGACAGGGCCTATAAGGAATCATAAGTAATTAAGTAATAAAGTACATAAAAGATTATAATTAAGTAATTATAAGTAACATAGGTTAAGTGAGGTCATAAATGTGGGGCACTGATCCAATAGGTGGAGCATCCTTTGATGAAGAGAAAGTGCTTCCTCCCCTCTCCCAACTGTCTTCCACCAGCAGGCACTGAGCAAAGGCTAGCTGAAGTTGTGCTGAGAAGGTTGCTGTCTGCAATCTAGGAAGGGGGTTCTTACCAGAAAGCAAAACTTGTTCAGCCTTGACCATGGACTTCCCAACCTCAAAAACTATGAAAAAATAAACTTCTGTCTCTTAGGCATCTAGCCTAGGGATTTTAGTGTGGCAGCCCAAGCAGACTATCCAACCTTCTGAGCAGGAAGTGCCTCAAGAGGTCCCAGTCACTGCTTCCCAACAGAAGTTAGAAAGAATACTTTTTGTGTACCTGCAACTTGCCCCAAAGGGGACAGATGCAATAAGTAGGAGGGAAAGTAGATTTTTCAAACAATCCTCAGATGTAACTGAGGGCAGATGAGACACAGATAGGCAAACACTTAATTTTGTGTCCCAAATCACAGAGAGAATTTCACATTATATTTATAATTTAGAAATTCCTCACATCTTCTGAGCTAACATAAGCTCAGAAAGATGAATCTCATAGGAAATTATTAAACATATTTCAAAATGCCTTATAAACTCCACTAATAAAAATACAACCAAAATTATAATCATTTCCAAATTTGGACAATTTGGTCAACTCTCTCACCACCTCAACAAGTGTTTGGTCCACAGTGAGTGCAAAGGTTAAAATGACAGGCAAATGTGGGTTCTACTTGAGCCAGAGGCTACATGTATTCTCCATGAGGACTGTGGGTCACAGGACCCTGAAGACAGTTAGAGATCTAAAGAATAGCAGCCCATAACTGTTTTCTACGGAGTAAGCTTCTCCCAGTATTGCTAAGGTTTTCTTTGGTTGTGTCCTTCCTTCTGCTT
>NW_007741379.1:0-715 GCF_000696425.1 Galeopterus variegatus | reverse complement strand
TAGAATAAATACTGATGATTTTAGTTGAAAATTATATCTGGATAGTAATATCTCACAAAAATATGTCTTCTAAGAGCTCATAAAAGGGGAACTAGTACACTTTTCTATACATGTATACACATACATACAAATACATTCATTGATATTTCACAGTGCATCATCTGGTTAAACCCTCAGGACACCGTAAGGCTCAATTTCAGATTATGGAGCTATTCATCAGAGCACATGGATGGCTTCCGAAAATGTATGTGGTCGGGGAGTGCTTGGGCTGGGCTTTGGACCAGGTAACTCTGACTTTAGATATGTTTCTTCCATGTGGCCATGTCCATGTTATAGGAGGGCTGATGGCCTATAAAATGGGAGAAGGGAAATAAGACAGGATGGTGTGAAATTTACAGCTGCCTTCTGCCCCTGTCACATGCCATGCTGATCCTAACTTTATAATCAGGACCTTCCGCAGTTCTGTCTACAAAACACACCTCTCTCAAACCCTTTAGAAACTCTCCATGACTTTATTTCAGATTTAGGGCAGGGATACATCTGGCACTATCCTGACCCCTCCCTTCCTCGTCTCCCCTGTCAATCCCCTTCTCTCTGACTCGGCCCTTCCTGTCAGATTGTCTCCTGAAAATCTAACTTGTATTCCTAATATAAACAAAAAACTAAATAATCAAAACTTTTCCCTTCTCCCACATGCTATCAAAACTAACCCCTT
>NW_007741378.1:24951-25614 GCF_000696425.1 Galeopterus variegatus | reverse complement strand
GTAGCATGGGGAGCCCCCGGCCAGCGTCGGGAGGGCAGGGAAGAGGAGCCCGCCCAGATCGACTCTCCGCCACACGCTGGGCATCGGCCCCAGGTAAACTCCCTGTTTCTGGGAGGCAGATTCCATCTCTGGGGGCCTCAGTTTGGAAGAACCCCTAACTGATTTCTGGTGGGGAGAGGGGAGCCCGGAGACCCCTCGAGCTACATTGAAGGTACTAGTGAGCCCTCCAGAAGGGCTGACCCGTGCGGGGGGGAGTCAAAGAGGAATAGTGTGCTGAGGGACCCTCCCCCGAGGAGTTCACTCCCGGCAGTCGGAGAGTCAGGACACTGGAGAGACTGGACACCTGCTGGGCAGGGATGGGCAGGGCACAACTTTGATGACTCAACTGAAAGACAAGGTTTGTGGAAGACACGCCTCAGCCCTGTCGTGAGCACACAGAGTGGGGACGGGCCCGGCAAAAGGAGGCAGTGTCTCAGAAATAAATAAAGAAAGAAAGAACAATTACACACCCTGCGGGAACCCTCTACAAGGCTCAATAGCGCCATCTAGTGTACACAGTGTGAAAACGCCCCGATAGCGAGGTGCAGATCACACACAGCTTTTGGGACTTGAATCAGAGGTCCAAGATTCGTGTGAAAATCCCTGCCAAAATGAACAAACACC
>NW_007741378.1:15267-21172 GCF_000696425.1 Galeopterus variegatus | reverse complement strand
AGGGACACAATAACTAACTACATTGTATATTGACAAAATAAAAAAATATATATATATAAAATAAAAATAAAATAAAAAAATAAAAAAATAAAACTTTTCACATAAATGGCAAAAAAATAAAATAAAATATATTACAATAATCACTGATAAGGCTAAACTCTTAAAAAAAAAAAAAAGACCCATAAACTTTATAGCACCAACGGTGAAGCTTAATGTATTCAACTAAACAAATATTTAGGAGATCGAGGATCCCAGACAGGAATGTAGATTATAGTAAGAGAAATGAACTATAACTAACATATGAAACAACCATATTAAAGGTGGTGAGAGGAAAGGGTTGACCTCAGTCATTTTGGTAATGATGGAATCTGTAAGACTAAATGCCGATAAGCATAGGCACTGTACTCTAGTTGATAATGTTGTTTCCCAATGCTGTTATACATGTGATAAAGACTCTCTCCTTGATCAAACTTTTATTAGGCTCCTCTGAGCCCTCTTCTTATCTAGGCCTTAACCTTGGCCTGTAAAAACTGCAGACTCTCATCACAAATTATTTCATCCACCCCCTATCCCTACTAAGAGACTTGAACAAACACCAGCATAGTTTCTAACAGCTCAAGGCCGTATCTTTAGGATGATGACTTGGGCCCCTTTAAGGTCTTGTCTGGGAAAGATCAAGGCTGTCACAAGACCTTAGTGTTTGTTCTATCCAACAGTGGAAAATATGGCCCCTGTCTCATTGTCTCTGTGGGAAGGCAAAAGCCTAAGTATGATAAGTGTCTGTTGGCAAATCCAGATAATCTAATCAAATTGACCAACTCCCCTTCCTGCTCTTTATCAATTTCTATTTCTCTGACTCTGCTGGAACCCCACTCTCTTCCCCTCCCTGTTCCCTCATTTTCCCTTTAAAATGCCCTGTCACCTCTACACAAATTGAAGTTGAGTTCAGTTAATGCTGAACTCTCTTCCTTATTGCCACGGTTATTACTGAATAAATCTGTCTTCACTGCTTTAATTAGTGCCTGGTTTTGTTTATCATTGACACATGTATAAGGATATTGAATAATTAAACAAATGGTATAATAGGCTGAATAATGGCCTCCAAAGATTTCAGGTCTTAATCTTTAGAACATGTAAATGTTACCTTATTTGGGAAACCTCTTTTTGCAGATGTGATAGTTAAGGATATTGAGATGGAGAGATTATCCTCCATAATATCCATTATTATGGAATATCCAGGGAAGCCCAATGTAGGCATTGCAAGAGTCCTTATAAGAGAGAGGCAGAGGAAGATTACACACAGAAGAAAAAAAGGCAATGTGACCATGGAGGCAGAATTGAAGTAATGTGACCAAAAGCCAAGGAATGCTGGCAGCACCAGAATCTGGAAAAGGCAAGGAGCAGATTCTCCCCCAGAGCCTCCACAGTAAGTGCAGCCAGGCTGATGCCTTGATTTGGGCCCAGTGAAAATGATTTTGAATTTCTGGCCTAAAATCAGTGAAAGAATAAGTTTCTGTTGTTTTAAGCCACCAGGTTTATGGTAATTTGTTATAGCAGCCATAGGAAAGTGATACAGATGGTGAATGGAACCAGGTTTCTCACTGTTAGAGTGGAAGTTTAAAGACAAGCAAGGGGAAAAAGCTAGAATGATCCATGTGTTAAAGAGTTGGAGACATCAGTATGAAGTTATATATAGCTTAATGTAGATAGAAATTAGAACATACATACTTTTTTTTTTTTTTTCTTTTTGTCTTTTTCGTGACCGGTAAGGGGATCGCAACCCTCGGTGTCACGCCTGCACCGCGCTCAACCAGTGAGCAGACCGGTCTCTTTATGGGATCCAAACCCTTGGCGGGAGCGCCGCCGCACTCCCAAATGCCACACTCTACCGAGTGCGCCACTGGGCCGGCCCAGAACATACATACTTTTAGAGATGGAGAGAGACACACACAAGTTAGTATACATACATATATTTACTTGCTTTTTCAGCTGAGAGGTCCTAGAAGCAATGACACTCCAGTAGCAATGAGCACACCTAATGCAAAATATAGTGTTGTTAACTATAGGCACAATATTGTTCAACAGATATCTAGCAATTATTTATCTTATATAACTGAAGCTTTATAGCCATTAAACAGCAACTCCCCCTTTCTCCCTCCTCCCTGGCAACTACCATTCTACCTTCTGCTTCTATGAGTGGGCTGTTTTCGATACCTCCTGTGAGTGGAATTATGCAGTATTTGTCTTTCTGTGACTGGCTTATTCAGTTAGCATAATGTCCTCTAGGTTCTTCCATGTTTTCACATATGGGAGGCTTCCCTTCTTTTTTTTTAAAGCTGAATAATATTCCATTGTATATGTATATCACATTTTCTTTATTCATTCTTCTATCAGTAGACATTTAGGTTGCTTCAATGTTTTGGCTATTGGGAGTAATATTGCAATGAACATGGGAGTGCAGATATCTCTTTGAAATACTGTTTTCCGTGTCTTAGATATATACCCATAAACAGGATTGCCGAATCATATGATAGTTTTATTTTTAACTTTTTGAGGAACCTCCATACTGTATTCCATAGAGACTGCACATTTTACATTCCCAAAACAGTGTGCAGGGTTCCCTTTTCTGTACATCCTCACCAACACTTCTTATTTTTTTTTAATAGCCATACTAACAGGTATGAGGTGATATCTCATTGTGGTTTTGATTTGCATCTTTCTGATGATTAGTTATATTGAGTATCTTTTTGTATATATGTTGCCCATTTGTATGTCTTTAGAGAAAAGTCTATTTGAGTTCTGTCTATTTTCTTATTGGCAATTTTAATTTTTTTCCTTTACCTTTTTTTTTTAATTGGCCCCTTATTTATTTATTTTGATATTGAGTTATAGGAGTTCCTTATATGTCTTGGATATTAACCCCTTACTAGACATACAGTTTGTAAATATTTTATCCAATTACATAAGTTGCTTTTTCACTTTGTTGATTATTTCTTTTGCTGTGCAGAAGCTTTTTTAGTTTGATATAATCTCCTTTGTCTGTTTTCACCTTTGTTGTTTGTGCTTTTGGCGTCATATCTAAATCTAAGAGATCATTGCCAAGACCAATATCATGAGGTTTTCCCCTATGTGTTCTTCCATGAGTTTTACAGTTTCAGGTCATTTATTTAAGTCTTTAAATCATTTTGAGTCGATCTTTTGTATGGTGTAAGATAAGAGTCTAATTCCATTACTTTGCATGTGGATATTCAGTTTTCCCAACACCATTTATTGAAGAGACTATCCTTTCCCCATGGTATATTATTGGCACTCTTGTTAAAGGTCACTTCATGCTATATATGTGCACTTATTTTTGTGCCCCCTACTTAGTTCCATTGGT
The DNA here is from genome assembly GCF_000696425.1 of Galeopterus variegatus. Classification (NCBI taxonomy): domain Eukaryota; kingdom Metazoa; phylum Chordata; class Mammalia; order Dermoptera; family Cynocephalidae; genus Galeopterus; species Galeopterus variegatus. Next base: position 17,793 of record NW_007741378.1, on the reverse strand, counting down.
CTAAATGTTTCAGATTTTGGTTTCTAATATCATTCTCCAATAAAGGAACAAAGACTCTTTAGAGAAATGGCTGGTTCTAAGATTGGGGCAGGAATTGTACAAGATGAGCCTGAAATATCTCGTAGAGCCACAAAGTAAGGAAGTTGCCAAAAAACAAAACAAAACAAATATCCACATTGATGGGGGTATGTAGAAGGGGTACAGATGACAACTGAAAGAGCTCCCTATGGCCAAAGTTGGAAAACTCTGAGCAATAAAATAAAAATGTATTGGATTATAATTAAAAGTATAAAATGAGTATCTATGAGTTCATACTGAAATAAGTAAATGATGGAATAAATAAATAAAGGAGAATAGATAAGTCTCCTGTACAGAAGAATTCCAAATAATTTATATAGATTATCTGCCCTTACAAGTGACTTCCTCCAAAAGATGACACGATGGCAAGTGGGGACAAATGAATAACTTATCAGTAGATAAACCTAATAAACACTACCTCAGTGATCAAAGTTAACATCAATAATGATAACTCATGTTGACAGTATGTACCACTGATGTGCTATAATAAAAATGGCAATTTACCTTTACGATCTACCTCCATCCAAACTCATAATGCCAATAAAATCATGAGAAAAATTTTGTGCAAACTCAATAGCCAGGTGTGTGGGGGGGCATACTTCAAAACACCTGACCAGTATTCCTTAAAGCTGTCAATGCTGGGGGCTGGCCAGTTAGCTCAGTTGGTTAAGGTGTGGTGCTGATAACACCAAAGTCCGAGGTTCAATCCCTGTCCTGGCCAGCTGCCAAAACCAAAACAAAGCAAAACAAAACAAAAAACTGTTAGTGCAATCCAAAACAAAGTCTGAGAAACCATCACAGCAAGAGGAGGCTAATGAGACGTGACAATTAAATCTAATGCAGTATCTTGGATGGGATCCTGGAACAGAGAAGGATATTAGGTAAAAACTAAGGTACTCTGAATAAAGTATAGACCTTAGTTAATAATAAGGTATCAGCACTGTTTCATTAATTGTAATAAATGTACCATAATGTTAAAGAAAAACCAGAGTTGGACAGTAAAGTGGTAACTATTACAATAGCAGAAAAGAGACCTCAGTTTAGAACTGGCTCAATTCTGAATACAGCACGGACAAGTGGGGATTTATAGCCAAGGATCAGAATAGGGTTGGGTGGAAAATTTCTAAGATGAAACATCAGAAGTAAGGGGATATTCTTGCTAAACTGACCTGACAGGATACTTGAGGAAGGCAGACCAGGTGATCAGACACCAAGAGTTGGGGATAAGGAATATGACCAGATATGGAGGGTGATCAGATATCAAGGGTGGAGAATTCTCTGTAAATTGACTTAGCAGGATTCTTACTAAACCTGGGTGATGCGGGCCAGACAAGAAAAGGCACTGTAGTTCAGATCAAAGTCTAGTTGAGAAGAAGACTTAGAGGAACCCGACTAAAGTTTGGTCAAGCAGAGTCTTTGTCAGTACTTACGTAAGAAGCCAATAATAGGGGTAACTGGGCGTAGAGTATATGGGAACTGTCTGTAATATCTTTACAAATTTTCTGTAAATACAAAACTTTTCTAAAAATTTTCTATTAAAAATTGTAAAGTTAAGTCAAAATGGGGTTTTTAATCAGAAGTGTCTCTGTGCTAAGGCAGTGCTTGGCAGCCCTTTTAGGAAACAAGTTTTGAAAATGTAGGGCTCTCGGCTTTTTCTAGCTTAGTTTAGGATTTCACCAAAGTTAAGTCTGAAACACCTGTGTTCTCAAATAGGGATGACACATGCAGTGATAACTGGAGACATAAAAGACATTTTGTTTTCTATATTTATGTCAAGAACTCTCCTCTAAACCATTTTGCTTGTTCTGGTACTTCCTCCTTTCCATATAAAAAGTGAAATATAAAGTAGTTAAAAATAAATAAAATAAATCTAGGCTGAAACAAGCATTTACAGTAAAGTTTTGAAAAGCTGGCTGGCATATCACCCCAAAGGAGGTGCTTTTCATGAATTAAAAACAGTTAAGGACAGTACAAAGCTCTGCAAAAGTAAGTCTGAGTGTCTCTGCAGGGAAGAAATCCCAGAGGGAAGATGTGCTGCAAAGTGGCTGGAGAGTGAAGCTGCTGGCCCCATTAGAGAGGTTATGAGTCTTTAAGCTGTCACCCTTGACTATGTTCATTACCTTGTCACATTGCTGGTGTGTGTACAATGTCTCTGCATCCAGGAAGAACTCTGCAATCTGCAGTGGTAGGCTCAGCCACTTCCTTCCGAGCAGCTGTAGTCCTTGTTAGAGATAGTCAACTCCCTGGGACATTTGCCCAGAAAAGTTTCCACTAGGGCTGCTGAATGAGTCAATAGTCATGGCGGTGGAAGAAACATTCCTCTGGTTGAAATGAAATAATCACTGGATTGAGGACAGAATTCTCACACATTCTTATTTCCATTTTCACCCTCTGATGTGATTTGAACTGTATGGGTGTCCTGGTGCAGAGCAAAAAGCAGCAGAAAAA
>NW_007741378.1:13595-15164 GCF_000696425.1 Galeopterus variegatus | reverse complement strand
GCTGCTGGCCCCATTAGAGAGGTTATGAGTCTTTAAGCTGTCACCCTTGACTATGTTCATTACCTTGTCACATTGCTGGTGTGTGTACAATGTCTCTGCATCCAGGAAGAACTCTGCAATCTGCAGTGGTAGGCTCAGCCACTTCCTTCCGAGCAGCTGTAGTCCTTGTTAGAGACAGTCAACTCCCTGGGACATTTGCCCAGAAAAGTTTCCACTAGGGCTGCTGAATGAGTCAATAGTCATGGCGGTGGAAGAAACATTCCTCTGGTTGAAAAGAAATAATCACTGGATTGAGGACAGAATTCTCACACATTCTTATTTCCATTTTCACCCTCTGATGTGATTTGAACTGTATGGGTGTCCTGGTGCAGAGCAAAAAGCAGCAGAAAAATAAAAATCTGGTAAACAGAATCCATTTCATTCAGGCTACTTAAGAACAGATGATGTTTACTGAGTACTAACTATATGTTCCAAGTACCATATGAAGGGCTTTATATTTGTCATTTTGTTTAATATCACAGCAATTCCATGAGTGAAGCATCATTACTGTGCCTGTTCAATGGATGAAAAGTGAATGGATCCAAGTCACACAGCTGAGAAGAGTGGAAGCAGAGTTCTATTTCAGGCAGTTTGCTTTCAGAGTGACAGTCACCTACCATCATTGAATGTGTTTTTCTACACAATTTGGGCCACAGTTTCCTCTTTTGTAAAGCAAATCAGACTAAACAATTGAGATCTACTCCTACTTATTAATTCTATGCTATGTGAGTAGAGGGAAAAAAAATCCCCAACAGGGATAAAGTTTTAAGGGAAATGAAAACTAAAACTGTTTAAGAAAAAAATCAATGTATTACACTTGACATTATGGAAGGATTTTACTGCTACTAAAAGAATCGACCATCTAACAGGCTAAAATGGTATTAGGCATTCAAATAGGCCTTAGGATTGTGCCTAGCTAGGAATATGTTCATCAAGAGTTGTGACTTGGCATTAATATCTAACGTGAAATATACTCCCATTTTATTTTAAATTTTATTTTATCAATATACAATGTGGTTGATTATTGCGGCCCATTACTGAAATCTCCCCCCCAACCCCCTCCCTCCCAACAACCTCATATCTGTTTGCTTGTCGTAACAACTTCAGGGAATTGTGATTGTTGTGTCTTCTTCCCTGCTCCCCCCAGTTTAATTGTGGGTTTATTTGTTTTTAGCTCCCACAAATAAGTGAGAACATGTGGTATTTCTCTTCTCTGTGCCTGACTTGTTTCACTTAATATAATTTTCTCTAGGCCCATCCATGTTGTTGCAAATGGCAGTATTTCATTCTTTTTTAAAGCAGAGTAGTATTCCATTGTGTAGATATACCACAGTTACCATAGCCACTCATCTGACGATGGATATTTTGGCTAGTTCCAACTCTTAGCTACTATAAATAGTGCTGCAATGGACATTGGAGTACAGGTATACCTTCGACTTGATGATTTCCATTCCTTTGGGTATATTCCCAACAGTGGAATAGCTGGGTCATACAGCAGATCTATCTGCAATTGTTTGAGGAAACTCCATA
>NW_007741378.1:10403-12406 GCF_000696425.1 Galeopterus variegatus | reverse complement strand
CCATTTGTTTATGTTTCCTTTGGTTGCCCATGCTTTTGGGGTTGTATTCATGAAGTCTGTGCCCACTCCCACTTCCTGGAGTGTTTCTTCTATGTTTTCTTTAAGGAGTTTTATTGTTTCAGGTTGTATATTTAATTCTTAATCCATTTTGAGTTGATTTTGGTATATGGTGAAAAGTATGGATCTAGTTTCATTCTCCAGAATATGGATATCCAGTTTTCCCAGCACCATTTGCTGAAGAGGCAGTCTCTTTCCAGTGTATAGGCTTGGGGCCTTTGTCAAAGATCAGATGGCTGTAGGTGTGTAGGTTGATTTCTGGATTCTCTATTCTATTCCATTGATCCATGTGTCTGTTTTTATGCCAGTAACTTGCTCTTTTGGTTATTATGGCTTTGTAGTATAGTTTAAAGTTAGGTAGTATTATGCTTCCAGCTTTATTTATTTATTTGCTCATAATTTCTTTGGCTTTGCGTGGTCTTTTATTATTCCATATAAATGTCTGGATAGTTTTTCCATTTCTGAGAAGAGTGTCATTGGAATTCTGATGGGGATTGCATTGAATTTGTATATCACTTTGGGTAGTATGAACGTTTTCACAATGTTGATTCTTCCAATCCAAGAGCATGGGATATCTTTCCGTCTTCTTGTGTCNCAACCTTGCATCCCTGGGATGAATCCCACTTGATCATGGTGTATAATTTTGCGTATGTGTTTCTGTATTCTATTAGCTAGTATTTTATTGTGTATTTTTGCATCTATATTCATCAAGGATATTGGCCTGTAGTTATCTTTTTTTTGTTGTATCTTTGTCTGGTTTTGGTATCAGGGTGATGTTTGCTTCATATAATGAGTTTTGGAGAATTGCCTCTATTTCAATCTTTTGGAATAGTTTGTAGAGAATTGTTGTCAATTCCTCTTTGAAGGTTTGGTGAAATTCACTGCAGAATTGTTGGGAGCCTTCTGATAACAGCTTCAATCTCTTTTATTGTTATTGGTCTGTTCAGATTTTCTACATCTTCTTGGCTCAGTTTTGATAGCTTGTGTGTGTCCAGAAATTTATCCATTTCCTCTGGATATTCAAATTTGTTGGCATATAGTTCTGTATAGTAGTCACTAATGATTTCTTGTACTTCTGAAGTATCAGTTGTAATATCACCTTTTTCATTTCTAATTTTTTTATTTCGGTCTTCTTTCTTCTTTTTCTAGTTAGCTGTGCTAATGGCTTGTAAATTTTATTTATCTTTTCAAAAAACCAACTTTTCGATTTATTGATCTTTTGTATTGTTTTTTGGGTTTCAATTTCATTAAGTTCTGCTCTGATCTTAATGATTTCTTTCCATCTGCTAACTTTGGGTTTGGATTGTTCTTGTTTTTCTAGGTCTCTAAGGTGAAGTGTTAGGTTGTTCACTTGCCATCTTCCCATTCTTCTGAAGTAAGCATTTAATGTGATAAATTTCCCCCTTTGTTCTGCTTCTGCAGTATCCCACAGGTTTTGGTATGATNGAGATTTTTCACATCCTTGGTTAACTCTATTTCTAAGCATTTTATTTTTTTGGTGGCTATTTTAAATGGGCTAGCTTTCTTGATTTCTCTTTCTGCATGTTCGCTATTGGAGATTTCTCTTTCTGCATGTTCACTATTGGAGAATAGAAATGCTACTGATTTTTGTGTGTTCCTTTTGTATCCTGCAATGTTGCTGAAATCATTTATCAACTCCAAGAGTTTTTTGGTAGAGGTTTTAGGCTGTTTGAAATATAGGATCATGTCATCTGCAAACAGGGACAGTTTGACTTCATCTTTTCCAGTCTGGATATCCTTTATTTCCTTCTCTTCTCTGATTGCTCTGGCTAGTGCTTCCAACACTATGTTGAATAGGAGTGGTGAGAGTGGCCATTCTTGTGTAGTTCCTGTTCTTAAGGGAAAAGCTTTCAGCTTTTCCCCATTCAGGATGATATTGGCAGTGGCATTATCCTATATGGCTTTAATTATGTTGAGATACTTTC
>NW_007741378.1:0-9419 GCF_000696425.1 Galeopterus variegatus | reverse complement strand
TGTTTTCGATTTCCTATTTGATTTCTTCTTGGACCCATATGTCATTAAGTAGAATGCTGTTTAATTTCCATGTGTTTGTAGTTTCCAGAATTTTGTTTGTTATTGATTTCTAATTTTAATCTATTGTGATCTGAAAAATACATGGGATAATTCCAATTTTTTTGAGTTTGTTGAGACTTGTTTTGTGACCTAACATGTGATCTACCCCAGGAGAATGATCCATGTGCTGATGAGAAGAATGAATATTCTGAGGTTGTTGGATGGAATGTTCTGTAGATGTCTGCCAAGTCTAATTGGCCTAGTATGTTGTTTAGATCTTGTGTTTCTCTGCTGATTATTTGCCTAGATGATCTATCCAATATTGATAGTGGGGTGTTCAGGTCCCCTGCTATTATGGTATTAGTGTCTATCTCCTTCTTTGGGTCTAATAGAGTTTGCTTTATAAATCTGGCTGCTCCAACATTGGATGTGTATATATTTATGATTGTTATGTCTTCTTGATGGATGAATCCTTTTATCATTATGTAGCAGCCCTCTTTAACTCTTTTTATGGTTTTTCATTTAAAGTCTATTTTATCAGACCTAAGAATAGCTACTCTGGCTCATTTTTCATTTCTATTTGCATGGTATATCTTTTTCCATCCTTTCACTCTTAGTCTATGTGTGTCTTTATAGGTGAGGAGAGTCTCTTGAAGGCAGCATATAGTTGGGTCCACTTTTTAGATCCAGTCAGTCAGTCTGTGTCTTTTGAGTGTGGATTTTAATCCTTTTACATTAAGAATTGTTATTGAAAAGTGTCGATTTACTCCTAGCATTTTATTGATTTTTGTTTGGATGTCCTAAGTGTCTTTTGTTCCTTTCTTTCTGATTTACTGTTTGTCTTCTGTATTTGTTGGTTTCTTGGGTGGTAGATAAACTTTTTTGTTTTCTCTTCATTGTTAGCATTTTTATTTTACTAGTGGGTTTTGTCTTTTCTCAAGTATTTATGGCAGTGATGGTTGTTTTTCAGGTACCAAACCCAGTACTCCCTTGAGAATTTCTTATGAGGGTGGTCAGGTGGTAATGAACTCCTACAGTTTTTGTTTGTCTGAGAAATATACTATTTGTCCTTGATTTCAGAAGGCAAGTTTTCTGCCACTATTTTGTTGAATATGTTTTCAATGCAATCTCCTTTTTTCCTCCCCTTTTGGAACACCCATGACTCGGATATTTGAGCGCTTAAGGTTATCTGATATCTCTCTTAGATTTTCTTCAATGTTTTTAATTCTTTTTTCTACCTGTGTTATTTCAAACAGCCCATCTCCAAGGTCAGAAGTTCTCTCTTCTGCTTCTGCAAGCCTGCTGGTTAAAGGTCTCTGTTGTGCTTTTTATTTCGTTGAATGAATTCTTCAGCTTGGCAAGCTCTGCTATATTCTTTTTCAGGGCATTGATTTCCATTTACATTTCTTCTTTCAGGTCCTGTATACTTTTCCTCATTTTATAGTGTTGTCTAGCTGAGTTTTCTTGTATCTCATTTAGTTTCCTTAGAATTCTTGCCCAAAATTCCTTGTCAGTCATTTCAAGGGCCTACTGTTCTACAGGATCTAAAGCTTGAGACTTATTACCCTTTAATGCTGAATTTTCTTGATTTTTCATTTTTCTGGTATCTTTCCTTTGGTGTTTAGTCATTGTGGTAAGGGATTTCATGGACCACTCATTGACACTATTGTCTGGCTGGGATCCCGCTGGGACTGCCAATTTGGCACAGCTGCCTCAGTGCCTGTGGGTGGAAGGTTTGGGCCTCTATGGGCCATGAGGATTGGACTGGGCTGGGAGTCCAGCAGCCGCACCTAGCTGTTCCCATGTGGGTGCCTCAGGGCACGTGGTTGCTGTAGCTCTCTGGCCTCTCAGGGGGGCCTCTTTGGTCAGTGCACACTCACCCAGGCTGGGCGGGGTCCAGTGGCGGTGGTGCCTACCTGCTAGGTTGCACTTTCACCTTGGGGCACATTGTCACCGTGGGTCTCAGGCCTCTCTGGGGGCACCTCTCTGGTCAGCGCACACTTGCCTGGGATCTATACTCTCATTTTTAACAGATGAGTATGATTGGGTTGACATAAGCATGTCTAGCGAGGGAAGGCTGAAAGATGCAGCAGGTAATGTTTTAATCTAGATAATCTCAGAATGAAGCAGCTTCTCATTGTTAAACATAAAATTAATCAGCCTACACAAAAGGGCCAACTCTCATGAGATAAATGACTTAGAGGGATTTGATTACCGCTAGGGAGTAATTTGGTGCATGTAATTAATGGCTGAAGAGTAGGAGGAAAAGAGGACATTACTTAAAGTTGAAGCTTGTGCTATAAGTAGAGGGGGTGCAGATATCTCACAAGTCAGGGACATAGAAGCATTTTTCAGTGGAGCTACATCCAGGGATGACTTACAGAGAGGTTTTTTTTCTTTTGCTGTGAGTGATAAGAAGTCACTTAAAGACTGCTGGTGGGGATATAAACCGGTACAATTATTTTGACTCCTTTCTCTTTTGTTCTCTTCTCTCTTGGACACATTCTGATCAGATTTTCTTAACCCTTTTCTTATCAGTGCATCAGCAATATTTGATACAACTGTTCATTCTCTCATTTTTAAATACCTTTACCTGTTGGCTTCTGGCACACACTCTTTCTAAAATTTTTTTTAATTGTACATATTTGTGAGGTACAGTGTGCTGTCTCAATACATGCATATATTATACAATTATTCACTTAGGGTAGATAGCATATCCATCACCTTAACATTTATCTTTCCTTTGTGGTAATTATGTTCAAGATCCTCTTATCTAGCTGTTTAGAAATATACAATGTTATTAGCTATAGTCAGCCTAGGACACCAGAATTTATTCTTTCTGTCTATGTGTAACTTTGTATCCATTAATCCACTTCATCCCCCATCCCTCTGTCCCTGACCTTACCCTCCAAGGCTCTGGTGACTATTATTCTAATGGCACACACTCTCTCAGCTCTCTGAACTCACTGGCTATTCCTTTTCAGTCTCTTCCACTGATTCTTCCTTATTATCCTGACCTTGCCCAAATACAGAGTAAGGGAGATAATGTCTAACTGTTCTTAATAGAAAGATGTAATGTGTGCGTGTATGCCTCAACATTTTAAAATGTTAGATGAGGGTTCTCGTAGGCAAAGCATAGTTGAGAACTATTCTATGTTGATTTTCTAGCTGGGTAGAGAAGTTGCAAATACATTTTGGGAAGTGGTAGTCATACACCTGAAGAAATGGGCCTGGTGATGAATGTGGTAATGCAATCATAGGCCAATGGACTGAGTTCTCAGATCTATTTTCTTAATCTGCACTCACTCCAAAAGTGATATCATCCAGCCACGTGACTTTTTATTATTTTTTATAAGTATAATTCATGTTTATTGATGATTTTAAAGTTTACAAAAGTTTTTACTTACATTATCTTCTTTAATCCTGATTCTAATCCTGTAGCAAGTTATTGTTTTGTTGTTGTTGTTGTTTGGCTTTTTAAATTAAGGATATGCACATTTATTTGTTCAAATAACAAATACATAGACTGAATAACAGATGAATAATAAAATGCTCTGTAGAAAGTAGGGCTTCAATTTTTCACAAAAGCTGGAGATGTAAAACATTAAAATTTATGTGTTCAAATAACAAATACATAGACTGAATAACAGATGAATAATAAAATGCTCTGTAGAAAGTGGGGCTTCAATTTTTCACAAAAGCTGGAGATGTAAAACATTAAAATTTATAAAAGTAGGGCTTCTGGTTTTCACAAAAACTGGAGATGTAAAACCTATTAAAATTTACATATTTCATTTTATAAACTCTACAATTGTTTGAAATAGCTCTCTAAAGTCTTCCAAAAGCATGAAAATATCCTGGATCTGAAGGACCATGTCCCTTCCTATATCTGGAAAGTTTTCTGTTATTATTTCATTGAATAGGTTTTCCATGCCTTTTTCTTTCTCCTTCCCTTCTGGAACACCCTGATTTGGATGTTTGTGTGCTTAAGATTGTCTGCTAGCTCTCTTAGATTTTCTTCTTTTTTAAAATTCTTTTTTCCATTTTTTTTTTTTTTTTTTTTTTTTTTTTTTTTTTTTTTTNTTGGTCTGCCTGGGTTATTTTGAAAAGGCTGTCTTCAAGATCAGAAATTCTTTCTTCTGCTTGTTCCAGCCTGATGCTTAAGCTATCAGTTGTGTTTTTTATTTTGTTCAGTGAATCTGTCAGTTCCATGTGTTCTGCTACATTTTGTAAAAGTATTAATCTCTTTGTAAATTTCCTCCATCATATCCTGGATTTTTTTTTTCTCATTTCATTATGTTGTGTAACTGAGTCTTCTCATATCTCAGCAAGTTTCCTTGAGATCATTGCTCAGAATTCTTTCTCAGTCATTTCAATGGTTTCCTGCTCTATAGGGTCTGATATTTTAGAATTACTGTATTCTTTTGGTGCTGTCATATTTTCTTGGGGTTTTGTATTTCTGGTATCTCTATGTTGACTTATAATCATCTGGTAGAGCAGTTGCTTCTCCTATTATTCTGGAGTGGACTTTGAGGAGAGAGATATCCTCTTCTTTTCCCAGTCTCTGCTGGTGACTCTCCTTGTGTCAGTGCAGTCAAGTGTCCAGTGGGCTGCCTGCATAATGGCTGGGACTGCTGCTTTTTTGGCAGCCGTGGCTGTGGCCGTGGCTATGGTGGACCACCCACACAGAAGTGGTATATTAGGCATGCTCTCTTGCCTGCTTTTGTGTGAGAAGTACTATCCTTGCCTCCTTGCCTAGGACCCTGGGCATGATCTTTTGCCTGTTTCTGGGAGGAGGAGGCTGCAGCCCTCGGCTCCTTGCCTAAGACCCTGGGTATGCTCTCTTTCCTGTGTCTGGACAGTATGGGCTGTAGTCCTTGGGTCCTTGCTTAGAATCCTGGGCAGGCTCTCTTGCCTGCTTCTGCTGTGGCCTATGGCTCCTTACCTAGGAACTTGTGTGTACTCTCTTGTCTGCCTCCAGGTGGAGGGGGATGCAGCCCTGGCTCCTTGCCTAGGATCCCAGGCATGCTCTCTTGCCTGCCCAGCCACATGGCTTTATATATTATCTACCACAGATAATCCCAAAATTTATATCTTCAATTCCTACATTTACCTAAGTTCCAAAATCTTATATCCACCAACCCAGTGGACTTAGAGACACTTCAGAAGCTTCAAAATCAAATTCCTGATTTCCAACTGCCTCCCACCAAATTCCCCTTGCTGATAGATCCTTCCAGTAGTTCAGTCAGAAACCTTAAAGTCATCCTTGTCCGTGTCTTTCATCACACTTGACTTATGAACAATTGTCAAATCCTTTCATATGTATCTTCCTTATATATCCAGAATGTGACTCCCTGTCACCACCTCTGCTGCTACCACCTTAGTTGGTGCCACTGTCTTAGTCCATTTGGGCTGCTATAACAAATTACCCTAGAGTTGGTGGCTTGTAAACAACAGAAATGTATTTTTCACAGTTCTGGAAGCTGGGAAGTTCAAGATTGAGGTGCCCTTAGATTCAGTGTCTGGTGAGGGTCCCTCCCTGCTTGATAGATGGTGCATTCTTCTCTGTGTCCTCTTACAGTGCAAGGGGCAGACAAGCTCCCTCAGGCCCCTTTTGTAAAGGCACTAATCAATCCCATTCACGAGGGCTCCACTCTCATGACCTCGTCATCTCCCAAAGGCTCCACCTCCTAACATCACATTGGACATTAGGTTTCAACCTATGAATCTTGGGGAGACACCAACATTCTTACAATAGCAGACACCATCATTTCTCTCCTTGATTACAATAGCCTCCTATCTGCTCTTCCTGTTTCTTCACTGTGATCTATTCCTAACACAATGGCCAGAGTCAGATCATGCTATTTCTCTGCTCAAAAACCTCTGATGGTATCCCTAGTTACTCAGTGTAAAATACAAATTTGTTTCTGTGATTTACAAGGTCCTGCATTATCTGGGCCCTGTTTCAGCTCCAGACTCCCCTTCTAGCCTTTCTCTCTGCTCACTCTGCTCTACCCATGTTGGCTTCTTTGCTCTGTCCCAATGCATTAGCCATGTTCTCCCTCAGAGCTGTTGCATTTGTTATTGCTTTTGCCTACAATGATATTTCCCTAGGTATCTGCAAGGCTTGTTCCCATACCTACTCATGTGTTTCCTTAATAGTGACTACTCTATGAAAAATAGAAACACCCTTATTCCCATCCCTCTTTCTCTGCTTCATTTTCTACTTAGCGTTTATTACTATCTGACGTATTTCACATTTACTCATATATTAGTTGTCTGTCTTCCACTGCTAGAATGTAAGCTCTGTGTAAACTCCAATTTAGCAACTGTGTGACCTCCCAGGTTACTTAACCATTCTAAGACTCAGTTTTCTAATCTATAGAACATCAACAAGATCACATAAGGGTGTTGGAAGGATTGAATGATATGATGCACTTGTCACAGTTCTTGAAACATTGTAGGCACTCAATAATTAGCCATTATTGTGGGTCACTCATATACTAGCAGGCAACCAGCCATGTCCCAACAGCCTGATGAAATTTACAGAACAGTCCTGGTGATGTAGGTGACTTGCTCTGTACAATAATGACCAGTTCTGGGGGAAAACCACCTTGAATTCATATCCTCCTGGAGTTGCATAAATAGATTTCTTCCCCTAAGTGAGACAGTGTCTTTGAAGACTCTAATAAGGAATGAATTACAACCACATCTATATTAGCCTTTAGGTAGATCTAAGGTGTAAGTCATAGAAAGTTGTACTGTCAAACCACCTCCAACAAGCAACTGGTTTGGGAGCTCATTGTGTCTGAGGGAACAAAAAATTGCAATTTGAGGTCTGTCCTTGTGGGATGAGATTTGTCATAGCCAAGCCCTGTGATTGCTTGCTAACACTTTGCTTATTTATCCTGTTTGATTAAATGAGTGCATTCAGGTGCAATTGGCTACAGCCTGAGAAATTTGCATGGAAGGAAGCAAATAATATATTTGTCTTTCATTGTTGTTGTTGTTTTAGTAATATAGTTTCCTTTGTTTTAATGAAACTCTTCATTCTGCCACTCTGAATTTTCCCACTTAGAATCATTTCCATTTATTTATTTGCTTGGAATGCATTCTCAGCAGGGTTGTGGACCTTTCTTCTGTGTCCTGATCTATAAGCACATAAATAGCATCTTGGAAACTCAGACCTTAGTACTTTTCTACTTCACTGTGGCCTTAAGTATCCAGTGGAAGAAGCAGGTACTTGTTAAGTCGGCTGTCTTAAGGAAATTCTTTGTGTCCTCTTTGGAAACAAATTAATTCAAACTCAGTCAATGTTACTGGAATATCCATGCAGGGATGTTACATAATGAGGCATGGTCAGGGGTACCAGAAGGCTCCCAGGGATGCTGAGCAGGTGGCTGGTCTACCAGACATTCCAGCTGTTGTGCCTTTACTTTTTTGATCTCTTCTTCCTCTTTCCACTACTTCCATCAGATGTAATTCTTCCTATCATTCAAAGCTCAGAAAACACTATTTCTTTTCTTAATTCTTCTTTAATGAACTTCTCTTATGTCATTGTTTTCATACACTTTGTGTATACCTCTCTTATCCTGTATGAGAGCTTGTCTCACTTTTCTGCCCTAGTAGCCCCTTGAGGGGTAGAACCATGTTAGGTTCATCTTTGCACAAAATTCCAACTATGGAAATCCTTGTCTATTCATGTATTTACTTCAAGGTACCTGACCTCACTGGCCTCAGTTGGGGGCTATAACTCTAAAAAGGGTTTTCTTCAGACTGGGCTAACTGTATTCTCACAATAGGAGAAGAAATAACCACTACTATTCTCAGTTGACTTTTCAGTTGCTTTTGGTTGCTGAGAAGGTATGGAGATGTTTTGTGCTTTCCTCATTCTTCTTTGTCCTACTCTTTTCTTTATAGGGTTCCAAGGATGAATAAAGAATCCTGTCACAGAAGCCCAGAGATCTGTCTTCTCACCTATCCTTTAGCTTTCTGGTTGAAAACTAAACCAATACTTTCATCTTGAGGATCAGGGAANCCTATCCTTTAGCTTTCTGGTTGAAAACTAAACCAATACTTTCATCTTGAGGATCAGGGAAGAAATGCCAACCCTTCAGGTCACATACTTGAAGAAGAAAGCACACTAAAGAACCAACTTTAATGCTCATTATTTAAAAATATGCTTAAAACTTCCTATTATAGGGTTTAATTTAATACAGTTCTACACTGTTTATTTTGTGATACAGTATGTTTGTTTCTCCAAACAAACTGTATGACAACAGATCTGTTTGTTCCCCAAAAGCTCATGTGGTAATGATCTGATCCCCAATGTGGCAGTGTGGGGAGGTATTTGGGTCATGGGGAAGTATTGGGCTCTTTTACTTGCCCGTAATCCTGCCGACTGGGCCAATTGTTGAGCTAGGGCTGGGTTGGATCTCACAGACCCCTTAAGCCTATTGTCCAGACTGGGTCACAAACCCTTCACATGCCAGGCTGGGTCCTCACATCCCAGGCTGGGTCACCAGACCCCTGACACACAGGTCTATGAGCTAGGTAACTGGCAAACAGGTCCTTGGAAGCCGTAGGTTCAAGAGCACAGTCATGTGGACCAGACACCCAAGGCAGACACCAGCCCAGTCACCGCACTGCCCACGCACACTAACTCCACTCCCACACAACTCATTTACAAAGAATGTCCCACACCACCCCCAATCATCCCTAAGTCTAAGGAGCCTGATTAAATTATTCCATTTTCCCAATCCACCCCTTTGGGTCCCTCGCTGTACAATCTATGCATTCAGAATCTTCCGTGATGTTCCCTTAGTGAGGATAAATGACCCTTACATTTACATGAGCTATTCTCTGTCCAATTTGCCTTAAGGCTTGTAGTTCTGTCTTTTTAACAATTATCTGCATGTGTCTAGTTATTAGTCACCATTGGTGTGACCCTCCATGGGAATCCTGCTGTCACACTGATGGGCAGTTAATGCATATTCAGTAGATGATCACGCCAACATATGTATGTACCCAGTCAACTATGGTGCAGTGCCTGCAGCCAGAAAACTGTGGGTGAAAAGACAGAAGAGTTATTGGTACCAATAGGGGAAGTTCTCACCTCTGGTAAGATACATGCCAGTTTGCCATCCTGAGAAAGAATGGTTGCAGGAATAGGTATCTTACCTGGCTTATGATACTATACTTTATCTGCCAACACTGTTGGATCTGTAGATTTTACATGTAACTGTATAGTAGAACACATAATTGGCCATAATGATAATACAAATGTTTCCTTTGGAATAGAGCACTTATCTGTTCCAGACCATGTTACCTTTACTTGAGGAGGCCAGGTACTTGTCACCCAAGGTGAAACTTGCAAGCCT
>NW_007741377.1:25203-25615 GCF_000696425.1 Galeopterus variegatus | reverse complement strand
CAACCAGTAAGCTGAGTTTTTAATAAAAATTAGAGTTAAGTTAAAAGCCTAAATTTCTAATAAGATAGTGAGCATTACTGGAGAGAGAGAGCCCTGAGGTGATCTTCATCCATGGAAAGCTGCTTAACTATAAGACTGGAAAGCACTGTTGCCTGTCTGATGAGTTGCCGAAAGTGGCATCAGGATGGGAATTTATCTGTATCATTGATTCCCAAATTTTAGTGTGGTATTACCTAGGGTGCTCAAGATGCATTTTCTGGATAACACCCCCAAAGATTCTGGGGAACTGGGCCTGGGAATCTGCATTTTGGACACCCCCCACACACACACATGGCTCTGATACAGGTGATTCCATGTATCACACTGTGAATTGAAAAACATCAATTTTACATGTGACATTTATGTCAAAATG